>NC_057803.1:380814826-381045048 GCF_018294505.1 Triticum aestivum | reverse complement strand
AGGGAGAAAAAGTGAGGCCAAAAAGATTCAAAGAAAAAGAAACAAAAATATGATAGAAGAAGAGAGAAAGGGCATGAAAATTCCACACTTGTGCTTCAAAATAGCACCATGTTTTTCCTATAGAGAGTCTCCTATTTTGTCACATTCATATACTAGTGGGAATTTTTCATTATAGAGCTAGATGCACACCGACTTAGTTTTCATGTTGAGCATTCATATACTTATTGCTCTTAGTGCATGTGTTGCATGGCAATCCCTACTCCTCGCATTGATATCAAGTGATGGGCATCTCTATAGCCCATTGATCAGCCGCATCGATGTGAGACTTTCTAACTTTTTTGTCTTCTCCAAGTTAATCTCTACCACCGTATTCTATTCCACCCATAGTGCTATATCTATTCCTTGCAAAAAAAGACACATCCGTGACATTTTGGGCCGAACAATTTTTTCTATCATTCTTATGACACTTCTATGACGATAACTGTGAAAAAACCCGATATCATCAAAGATGTGGTGGGTTCCTACTTCTATGACAAAAATTCATGATAGGAAATGGGATTTTCTTCCTGGGTTGGCCGGAGACGTAGCTGCATGACATTCTTTGGGTCGTCCATGACAGAAAAAACCATGGTAGAAGCGATGGCGAGGAAAATATCGGTGAGTTCCCGGTTACGGTGGGTGGTCGAGGGCCGAGCGATGGGCGTTTCTCTCATACACATACCCGCGTGGGTGCGAGGTGTTGGGCTCTGACTGAACCCGAGCGAGGCGTTCGCCTACTGAACCCGAGCGATTGCATTGTAGGCTAGTCATTACTGAACCCGAGCGAGCGATTGATCTGGCTATTAACTAAATCCGATAGAGTGATTCCTTCGCTACTACTGCTAAATCAAGCCGATCGAACCCTGTTGCCTCCTTCCCTTGATGAATAGTGAGTGTTGTTGGGCGGATTGGATGAACAGTTCCTGGTGGGGGGTGGATGAACAGGACCCCGTGGTAGTAGAGGCCGTTGCCGCTGGATGAACAGGACCCCGCGGAGTGCTGGATGAATAGGACAACCCCGTGGAGGGCTGGTGGAATAGTAGCTAGTGGAGGGCAGATGTACAGTAGCCCATGGAGGGGTGCTTGAACAGGACCCCGTGGAGAGCGCTGGTTGAACAGTGGCCGGTGGAGGAGCGGTGGAGGCTGGATGAATAGGAGCCCATGGATGAACAGTCACAGGTGGAGGCTATAGGAGGTCGATGGTGGATGAACAGTAGCCCGTGGAGGTAATCAACGGTGGAGATGAACAAAAGCACGTGCAGTCCCGTTTTGCGGTATGCCACACCCCTCTCGATGAACAGGACTCCCGTTTCGACCGTAGCGCTCCAACACAAGTCCGTTTCCCTCATTTTGTAGTATGCCAGGCCTCATTTCGACCATAGTGCTCCAACACAAGTCTGTTTCCTCCATTCTACGGTACGCCATGTCTCGTTTCGATTGGCTGTTCCGTCTAAGCCGGTTGGCTCCCGATGAACACGACGCAATCTGACCCAGTCAGTTGCCTGCCGATGAACACGGCGTTGTTTCTCCGTTCTGACCCAGCCGGTTCACTGCCCGATGATCAGGATGCCATTGTTGTCGTCTGTTTCCTGTCCATGTACACAAGCCCTGGTCGTCCGTATATAAATGCACGAGTATGCGCTTGAGACCCCGCCCGTATTTACGTACATGGATGTATTTTTGCCCTGTGGATGTACGTACGTGAAGAGGACTTAGATAGGACTACGTGAACTGCTATGTCGGGCGCTCTACAACGAAACGTGCTGCTACTTAATCGGCCACGGTTCATACTTGAAGAGAGACCGATCGACCAATATGTATGTACACGTTCATGGCCAGACAGACAATGCTACATACACTTTGACTAAGTGGGTCCCAGCGGTCAGGGAGGATAAGGACGCACTTCCTTGCGTGCGAAGATATAGCTGATCGGTCCTAGCTGTCAGGGGGAGGAATCGTTTTGATTTGAGAGTAGTAAGGTGGCACTTCCTCATGTGATACTTCGTCTTGCCGAGACACCACGTGATGATCGGGTGTGATAAGCTCTACGTTCACATACGACTGGTCCAAGCCAGTTTTGCACACGTAGAATACTCGGGTTAAACTTGACGAGCCTAGCATATGCAGATATGGCCTTGGAACACTGAGACCGAAAGGTCGAGCGTGAATCATATAGTGGATATAATCAACATAGTGATGTTCACCATTGTAAGCTACTCCATCTCACATGATGATCGGACATGGTTTAGTTGATATGCATCACATGATCACTTAGATGATTAGAGGGATGTCTATCTAAGTGGGAGTTCTTAAGTAATATGATTAATTGAACTTAAATTTATCATGAACTTAGTCCTGATAGTATTTGCATATCTATATTGTAGATCAGTTGCTCGTGTATAGCTTCCCGGTTTTATTTGTGATATGTTACTAGAGAAAAATAAGTTGAAAGATGATAGTAGCAATTATGTGGACTAGGTTCGTGATATGAGGATTATCCTCATTGCTGCACAGAAGAATTATGTCCTTCATGCACCTCTAGGTAACATAAGTATTGCAGGAGCAGATGCAGACGATCTGAACGTTTAACAAGCTCGGTATGACGACTACTTGATAGTTTAGTGCACAATGCTTTACAGCTTAGAACCGGGACATAAAAATGTTTTGAATGACATGGAGCATATGAGATGTTCCAAGAGTTGAAATTAGTATTTCAGACTCATGCCTATGTTAAGAGGTATGAGACCTCTGACAAAGTACTTTGCCTACAAGATGGAGGAGAATAGCTCAACTAGTGGGCATGTGCTCAGAATGTCTGAGTACAACAATCACTTGAATCAAGTGGGAGTTAATCTTCCAGATAAGATAGTGATTGATAGAGTTCTCTAGTCACTATCACAAGTTACTGGAACTTCGTCATGAACTATAGTATGCAAGGCATGATGAAAACGATTCCCGAGCTCTTCGTGATGCTGAAATCGATGAAGGTAGAAATCAAGAAAAGCATCAAATGTTGATGGTTGACAAGACCACTAGTTTCAAGTAAAAGGGCAAGGGAAATAAAGGGATCTTCAAGAAGAATGGCGAGCAAGTTGCCACTTCCATGAAGAAGCCCAAAGCTAGACCCAACCCTGAAACTGAGTGCTTCTACTTCGAAGGAAATGGTCACTCGAAGCAGAACCGGCCCAAATACTTGGCGGATAAGAAGGATGGAAAAGTGCACAAAGGTATATTTGATATACATGTTATTGATCTGTACTTTACTAGTGTTTATAGCAAACCCTCAGTATTTTATACTGGTTCAGTTGCTAAGAGTAGTAACTCGAAACAGGAGTTACAAAATAAACAGAGACTAGTTAAGGGCAAGGTGATGATGTGAGCTGGAAGTGATTCCAAGGTTGATAAGATCACCATCACACACTCCTTTTACCTTCGGGATTAGTGTTGAATCTAAAATAAATGTTATTTGGTGTTTGCGTTGAGCATAAATATGATTGGATCATGTTTATTGGAATACGGTCATTCATTTAAGTCAAAGAATGATTGTTGTTCTATTTACATGAATAAAACCTTCTATAGTCATAGACTCGATATAAATGGTTTATTGAATCTCGATCGTAGTGATACACATATTCATAATATTGAAGCCAAAAGATGAAAAGTTAATAATGATAGTGCAACTTATATGTTGCACTGCCATTTAGGTCATATTGGTGTAAAGCGCATGAAGAAATTCCATGTTGATGGACTTTTGGAATCACTTGATTGTGAATCACTTGATGGTGAGAACCATGCCTCATGGGCAAGATGACTAAGACTCCGTTCTTCGGAACAATGGAGTGATCAATAGACTTGTTGCAAATAATACATACTGATGTGTACGGTCAAATGAGTGTTGAGGCTCGCGGTGGGTATCATTATTTTTTGACCTCAGCAGATGATTTGACCAGATATGGGTATATCTACTTGATGAAACATAAGTCTGAAACATTTGAAAAGTTCAAAGAATTTCAGAGTGATGTAGAAAATCACCGTAACAAGAAAATAAAGTTTCTATGATCTGATCATGGAGGTGAATATTTGAGATACGAGTTTGGTCTTCATTTGAAACAATGCAGAATTGTTTCGCAACTCACGCCACCTGGAACACCACAGTGTAATGGTGTGTCCGAACGTCGTAATCGTACATTATTAGATATAGTGCAATCTATGATGTCTCTTAATGATTTATTGCTATCATTTTGGGGTTATGCATTAGAGACAACTGCATTCACATTAAATAGGGCACCATCTAAATCCATTGACATGACACCGTATGAACTGTGGTTTGGCAAGAAACCTAAGTTATCATTTCTCAAAGTTTGGGGTTGTGATTGTTATGCTTGATAAGCTCGAACCCAAATCAGAGAAGTGCGTCTTCATAGGATACCCAAAAGAAACTGTTGGGTACACCTCCTATCACAGATCAATAGGAAAGATATTTCTTGCTTAGAATGGATCCTTTCTTTAGAAGGAGTTTCTCTCAAAAGAAGTGAGTGGGAAGAAAGTAGAACTTTATGAGTTAGTTGTACCTTCTCTCGAATTGGAAAGTAGGTCATCACAAGAAATAGTTCTAGTGATGCCTAAACCAATTAGTGAGGAAGCTAATGATGATGATCATGAAACTTTGGATCAAGTTACTACTGAACCTCATAGGTCAACCAGAGTACGGTATGAACCAGAGTGGTACGGTAATCCTATCCTGGAAGTCATGTTACTAGACCATGACGAACCTACAAACTATGAGGAAGCGATGATGAGCCTTGATTCCGCGAAATGGCTTAAGGCCATGAAATCTGAGATGGGATCCATGTATGAGAACAACGTATGGACTTTGATTGACTTGCGCGATGATCGGTAAGCCATTGAGAATAAATGGATCTTCAAGAGGAAGACAAACACTGATAGTAGTGTTACTATCTACAAAGCTCGAATTGTCGCAAAAGGTTTTCGAAAAGTTCAAGGTGTTGACTATGATGAGATTTTCTCACTCATATCGATGCTTAAAAGTCTGTCCGAATCATGTTAGCAGTTGCCGCATTTTATGAAATCTGGCAAATGGATGTTAAAACTACATTCCTTAATGGATTTCTTAAAGAAGAATTGTATATGATGCAACCATAAGGTTTTGTCGATCCTAAAGGTGCCAACAAAGTGAGCAAGCTCCAGGGATCCATCTATGGACTGGTGCAAGCATCTCGGAGTTGGAATATATGCTTTGATAAAGTGATCAAAGCATATGGTTTTATACAGACTTGCGGTGAAGCCTGTATTTAAAAGAAAGTGAGTGGGAGCACTACAACATTTCTGATAAGTATATGTGAATGGCATATTGTTGATAGAAAAGAATGTAGAATTTTCTAGAAATCATAAAGGAGTGTTTGAAAGGAGTTTTTCAAAGAAAGACCTCGGTGAAGCTTCTTACATATTGAGCATCAACTATAAAGATAGATCAAGATGCTCGGTATATTTTCAATGAGTAGATACGTTGACAAGATTTTGAAGTAGTTAAAAATGGAATAGTCAAAGAAGGAGTTCTTGCCTGTGTTGCAAGGTGTGACGTTGAGTAAAGACTAAAAACTAGACCACGACAGAAAATAGAAAGAGAATGAAAAGTCATTCCCTATGCCTCAGCCATAGGTTCTATAAAGTTTTCTATGTTGTGTACCAGACCTATTTTGTACCACACCAAGAGTTTGGCAAGAGGGTATAATAATTATACAGGAGTGGATAACTTGACAACAGTCAAAATTATCCTTAGAAGAGAAAGAAGATATTTCTCGATTATGGAGGTGATAAAGAATTCGTCGTTAAGAGTTACGCCGATGCAAGCTTTTACACCGATCCGGATGACTCCGAGTCTCATTGTGGATACATACTGAAAGTGGGAGCAATTAGCTAGAGTAGCTCCATGCAAAGCATTGTAGACATAGAAAATTTGCAAAATACATACGGCTCTGAATGTGGGAGACCTATTGACTAAATTTCTCACAAGCAAAACATGACCACTCTTTGGGTGTTAATCACATAGTGATGTGAACTAGATTATTGACTCTAGTAAACCTTTGGGTATTAGTCACATGGAGACATGAACTAATCACATAAACATGTGAACTATTGCTGTTAAATCACATAATGATGTGAACTAGATTATTGAGTCTAGTGCAAGTGGGAGACTGAAGGAAATATGCCCTATAGGAAATAATAAAGTTGTTATTTATATTTCCTTATATAATGATAAATGTTTATTATTCATGCTAAAATTGCATTAGCTAGAAACTTAGTACATGTGTGAATACATAAACAAACAGAGTGTCACTAGTATGCCTCTACTTGACTAGCTCATTAATCAAAGATGGTTAAGTTTCCTTGCCATGGACAATAATTGTCATTTTATGAACGGGATTACATCATTAGAGAATGATGTGATTGACTTGACCCATCCGTTAGCTTAGCACTATGATCGTTTGATATACATTTTATTGATCTGTACTTTACTAGTGTGAGGACTTAGTCATGGAGCCATCGCGATGAGGTTAGCTTAAAGGGGTTAATCAGGACAAAGGACACGAGGAGTTTATACTAGTTTGGCCCCTTACAGCGAAGGTAAAAGCCTAGTCCAGTTGTAGGTGGTATTGCTAGGGTTTCCATGAGCAGGGAGCGAATATGCTTGACCAGGCTCTCGATCAGTTGTTTATTGTCCTAAGCCGCCGCTAGGCCGTCCCCTTATATACACGGGTTGATGCCCTACAGGCCACAGAGTCCCAGCCGGCTTATATAATGTATCCGGCTCGGTGACCTTTCTTATATGCCTTACAGTACAAGTTTACATACATGGCGGTTTACATCCATGGGCCTTAAGCCGCCTTAGGGTCTGGGCCCTCTACCAATCCTCTCAATGAACCTCCATATGATCTTGGGCTTCATTGGGATGACCCGGCCCCTCCTGGGCGGGTCATACCTAATAGTGATATCCCCAACATGAGGGCCCTAGTTGATTTGAACTTGTTCATGTCAATCTTCAACACTTAGAAAAATCCTTCCACATCTGTTGTCAAAATCTTATAACCCGCCATGGCGTCATCTCCAAGAATTTCATAAACCCGGCACGACGTCATCTTGAACGGATCTTTATCTTAATGTCTTCCCAAAAATCATGGCATCCAACTAGCTGGATAACCATCATTTGCCCTCCTCGTCTTTCGCGCCTGCCTATTTTTTTGTTTCCTTATAAATAGAACCATAGAGTCATCTTTTCATTCTTCTCCTTCTCCTTTCCTCCTCCTCACAATGCACTGACCCGCATGAGCCTCGCCGTCGTCGACCTCCGTCTCAACCTCAACTCCGGCCGCTGCATCGCCCTAAATAAACCAGAAAACTACGGCGCCACTCCGCTGTCCTAACAGCATCAGTAGGCCCTCTTTTCTTTGTCATAGATCTGTCATTAGGTTTTGTTGGTGTTCGTCAGCGTTCGTTGCCGCCCTTCTCTCTCCTTATTTAGTTCCATGGATTAGATCCAGAAACCATATGAATCTTGTGAGGTAGTAGTTTTAGCACTTGTTATTGACACTGGAATATATCCCCGCCGCGACAGATCTTCTCTAGGGCACCTTTGCTTTTCCACTGTCACCTCTGTAGGTTTTGACTTTATTTCCTTTTTCTGAACAGCGATAGATCCAAATTTGTAGCCTCAACCTATGGAACCTGTTTGTCCTAACAATTAGAAAATTATAACCTTGATAGATCTTGAATGACTTAAATCATGGCGGCTTATTCTGCCGGTTTATTGTTACTTCATATATCATTATCCCTTGCTTAAGCCGCCATTCTGAACATGCACTGTACTTGTTAACTTGTATCCTACCAATTAATCCGAGCCTCCAAATTATTTCCTTTTAGGCTTTCCTTTCACCATGCTGCCAGAGACGATGACGACTTGTAACTGGGTTCCTTCCATCGTCACCGAGAGCACCTTGAAGGATTTTTTTTCACTGTTGGATACTTACGAGAAAAAAGTGTCATGCATTATCGTGCTCCTACCCCGGCCGAAGAGAAACCTTAGCCAAAAGATGGTGAAGTTATTGTCTTTACTGATCATATGAATCGGGGCATCTCGCCGCCCGGCTCGAAATTATTTAGGAATGTCCTGCACTTCTTCAAACTCCATCCGCAAGATATTGGACCCAATTCCATATCAAATATCTATATCTTCCAAGTTTTTGTGAGGTATACATTCAAGAAGAACCTAGCGTTGAGCTCTTCAGGGAATACTTCTACCTAAAATGCCAGAACGAGTACACCAATGTTCCCAGCTTGGAACTTGGCGGGATTTCAATTCAACGAAGACGAGATGCCATCTTCCCTCATGTAGTCCCGCCAAGCCATCCCAAGGACTGGAATCAAACATGGTTCTATTGCAAAGATACCTCTCTATTTGATGAAAATCCGGTCCTGGGTTATCGTGCTGAGTGTCTCGACGCAAAGTACCAACTCCCTGATAAACTTACCCCTGCCGAACGCAAAAAAAACTTGTCCCTACAATCAACCAAGTTCAAGCCTTGCTAGGGAATGGTTTTGAAACACCCACGATGCGGCTATATCTCCCACGTGTCGGGCCACGACTTAGAGGCATAACCGCATGGTAGGCATGTCGCAACAGGGGTAATCTTTACACATCCCATGTACTGAATAAGAAAGGGATAAAGAGTTGGCTTACAATCGCCACTTCACACAATACATGAATATAGCATACATAATCCGTAATACAATCAAGGTCTGACTACGGAACCAACATAAATAAAGACAACCCCAAATGCTAGATCCCCGATCGTCCCAACTGGGCTCCACTACTAATCAACATGAAATGAAATAACACAACGAACACGATCTTCATCGAGCTCCCACTTGAGCAGGGTTGCGTCACCTGCACTGGTATCATCGGCACCTTCAACTGTTTGGAAGTATCTGTGAGCCACGAGGACTCAGAAATCTCACACCCGCGAGATCAAGAGTATTTAAGCTTATGGGTAGGAAAGGGTAGTGAGGTGGAGCTGCAGCAAGAACTAGCATATATGGTGGCTAACATACGCAAATAAGAGCGAGAAGAGAAGCAACGCAACGGTCATGAAGCAAGCAATGATCAAGAAGTGATCCTGAAACTACTTACATTCAAGCATAACACAAGAACCATGTTCACTTCCCGGACTCCGTCAGAAAGAGACTATCACGGCTACACACGCGGTTGATGCATTTTAATTAAGTTAAGTTTCAAGTTTTCTACAACCAGACATTAACAAATTCCCATCTGCCCATAACCGCGGGCACGACTTTAGAAAGTTCAAAACCCTGCAGGGGTGTCCAAACTTAGCCCACACAAGCTCTCACGGTCAACGAAGGATATTCCTTCTCCCAGGAAGACCCGATCAGACTCGGAATCCCGGTTACAAGACATTTCGACAATGGTAAAACAAGACCAGCAAGACCACCCGATGCGCCGACATCCTGATAGGAGCTGCACATATCTCGTTCTCAGGGAAACACCGGATGAACACTAGGTACAGCTAAAACCAGCCCTCAAGTTTCCCCGAGGTGGCACCGCAAGCGTCTCTGGTTCGGACCAACACTTAGACAAGCACTGGCTCAGGGGGGGGGGTTAAAATAAAGATGACCCTCGAGAGTGTGACTCCCAAGGGGAAAGTAGGAAGTGGTGAGGCAAATGGTAAAACCAAGGTTGGGCTTTGCTGGAGGAGTTTTATTCAAAGTGAACTGTCAAAGGGGTCCCCATAACACCTAACCATGTAAGGAACGAAAAATCAAGGAACATAACACCGGTATGATGGAAACTAGGGCGGCAAGAGTGGAACAAAACACCAGGCATAAGGCCGAGCCTTCCACCCTTTACCAAGTATATAGATGCATTAATTAAAATAAGAGATATTGTGATATCCCAACAATAACCATGTTCCAACATGGAACAAACTCCAACTTCACCTGCAACTAGCAACGTTATAAGTGGGGCTGAGCAAAAGCGGTAACATAGCCAAACAACGGTTTGCTAGGAAAGGTGGCTTAGAGGCTTGACATGGCAATATGGGAGGCATGATATAGCAAGTGGTAGGTATCGCGGCATAGCAAAAGAGCGAACAACGAGCAAGCAAAGATAGAAGTGATTTCGAGGGTATGGTCATCTTGCCTGAAATCCCACAAGGAAGAAGAACGAGTCCAAGAAGAAGACAAATGGACGTAGTGGAACGAATCCTCACAACTCCGGAACAAAACCAAAGCTAACGCGAGAAGCAACCCGGAAAGAAGCAAACAACATAGTAAACAAACAACACATAAGCATGCCATGATGCACAACCAAGTATGATGCATGTCTGGTTTAATGAGGCATGGCATGGCAATATGCACAAACATTCCTACAAATTAAGTGGATCTCAATATGCAACGATTTGCGTATTGGCGGAACATCACATTCAAGTTATTTAGTTCGATATCGTTTATGTACTCAACAATATTAAATGTTGTTTAGCATGGAAAGGGGTGAAGCAAAGTAAAACTACCTATCTAGGCAAGTTTAAATGAGGCCGGAACAACAAACAACAAGTTCGGAAACCCCTCGTGTTCATATTTTAGGTTTGGTACTGTTCTACCCTAAACCATACTTTAGAGTTGTTAAACATGCAAAGCAAGTACACCATGTTAATCTAGGAATTTTTATACCCCATTTACATATAAAGTTTGTTAAGTTTGGAGCTACGGTTATTTAGTTATGAAATAAATCATTTTAACATGGAATTTATGTAAATTAATGCAAACAACAATTTTAAATATTTTTAACAGGGGTGAAAGTTGCATATTGTGAAAGTACATGAAATTTTAAGCAATATGCATATATGACATATTTTATTTGGATGCATGGATATTTATTTATTAACAATACAAAAGAGTGGCATTTCTATGAAAATGCGAGAGAAAATTAAACGACAGGGAACACGAGCTGGGCCAGCCACTGTCAATGACGAGGGGACCCATGGTGCTGAGGTGGAGGAGTGAGGGTGTGGAGAGGGTATGTGTGCAGAGAGGGTGAAAAATGGGGTCCACTGTCATAGAAGCAACAGAGGCAAAAATTGCGCTTCTAAATATGTTCCCAAGGGGATTCGAACCGGGTTCTCTCAGGTAGAACTCCAATGACCGATCCACTACGCTGCTGCTACTGTTGTTGCAATATTGGGCATGACTTCTTTTGAACTAGCCCCATGACAGATGGGGTTTCTTCTCCGCTGCAACAAAGAAGACACCGACCTGCACCGGCGGGCCACGGTGAAGCGGCGGGGTCTAGGGGGCAACGGCGGGTGTGTGGGATAGGCTGCTGCGAGGCTCAGCCACGAGCAGGGGTGCAAAGGCGCTCGAGCAGGAGCTTTGCTTGGCTCGAAGCCATGGCATGGCGCGACAAGGCAGGGAAGAAACAACACGCAAGGCGAGGCAAGGCAGGAAGCGGGGGCGAGGACCTGGGGGTGTGCGCGTGAGTGATGTGGTGAAAGAAACAAGGAGACGCGGGCGTCGTGTTGGTGTATCGCAGGAGGCAGCGTGCATGTGTGGAGGCGCTGAGTGTAGGTTCTCGCGTGTGCAAAAATTCAGAGATCAAGGCCATGGCGGCGAAGCACAGCGAGGCAAGCTGCGGGGCCCTGCCTCTGTGCAAGGGCGAAGAGGAGCGTGGTGTCCGTGCAAGGACATGAGCGGTGTGCAGCGGGGCGCATGAGCACAAGCTCGAACTCGAACCCATCCATGGCGGAACGACTCGAGGTCGCGCGGATCAATGACTACGATGATGGAAATGACGGCGCAAATAGGTGAGGAGGTGCGGCTGCTCACAGTGGGGGTGCTGCTGGAGTCGATCGAGCTCGGGGATGAGGGGTCGCGACGAAGTTGACCCGCGACGAGCACCTACCATAGTTGAAGAAGATGAAGACGACAACGAGGAACTTGGCATCTCTGGCCTTGGATCCTTCCGGCTCCTGGCCTTGATTGAAGACGAAGAAGACTACGCAGGCGGCGTGGGGAGGCGCTAATCGGCGATGGTGCACGCTGTCCGTGAAGACAAAGAAGCAGGGAAGGTAGTCGCCATCCAGGAGGCCGATCTAGGGCTCCAGAGACTTGCTGTGACGTCGAGGAAGAAGACAAAGACGGCTACGGCAAGGATCAAGCCGGAGAAGAGCTTGAGCTCTCCTCGATCATGGAGTCGGGTGTCTCGGGAGCAGGCGTGTGGGGCTGCCCTCCTGGCTGGCGGCGGCGGAGGGGGAAAGAGGGGGTCCGAGGGAACCCTAGGGGGGTCACTGCGAGGCTTCATAGGAGGGGAGACGCAGTGTCGTGGCCAAGGTGGCCATGTGCCCTGCTCTCCCAGAGTTACCGTGACATAGATATGTGATGGAGGTGGAAGAAAAGGTGCGGAGTGAGGGGATGACAGGTGGGGGAAATTGGGTGCATATGGGAAATTTTACCAGGGAGAGAGAGAGAGAGAGAGTTGGGCTAGATCGGCTGGGCTGCTGGGTTGCTGAAGCTACTAGTCGCTGGGCTGCGCTGCTGCTCTTTTCCTATTTCTTCAAACAGAAATAAAAGAGCAAAATCAGGGAGGAATTGGAGATGGTTGTGAGAGATATGAACATACCAATGGATTCCAGGATTTGTGCAGAAATTGAATAAATTGCTTTGGGCATTTTTAAGGATAGAAAAATAATTCAAGTGTGAATTTAATTCACACATGAGCCATTTTTGAACCCTACCAAAACAACTCCAAAATGAATGAATTTGACACAGAGGTATAAGGCAAGGAGTATGATCATCAGGAAATAAATGAACATTAATGAATGAGGGAAAAATGTCACTTGCAATAAATGTGTGAGAATTGAAAGGAAGAAGCTAGTGATTGGGTGTTGCACTTGATGATGATTAAGATGGGAGGGCAAGATGGAACAGAAAAGAAGATGAGGAGAATGAGTTCACAAAGATAACAAGCACATGAAAAATATGTACACTACAATGATGATCATGATGCAAATGCAACAAAAACGACAAAGGCCATATCACATCATGAAGCATGAATCAAAGCAAGTGAGATGACCATGGCAAACAAACAAGGATGAAACAATGCAATATAATAAAAAAAATGAACATGATGCAAGAAGCAAAAATGACAAGGCACTCAACATGATCATGACATAAACATATATGAATGAAATATGCAAAACAATTAGTATAATGCATCAACCATAATAAACACACTTCAACAACTAAAATAAATGGAATGGCAACTAAAGCGTCGGTCTCGGGGCGTTACAACTCTCCTCCACTAACAAGAGATCTCGTCCCGAGATCTTAGGAACGAGACGGAAGAAAAGAGGGTGAAGTAACCAAGAGTGCAAGAAAGAAGATTAAGATAGTCGAGAACACTCGAGTAGATAAGAGGAACGGCGAATATGACGAGAATCACAAGCTGAAGGACAAGATAGACTCTGAAACCACTGCAGTTGGAAGAAGATAGAAAAGGAATAAGAACGACAGAATTGTGATAGCATCCCGGTTGAACATGGAATGGAATAAAGCATGAGCTTGACAAGATGGAACGACACTTGACGAGAGGGACAACACAACGCCTTCGGAAGAATTGAAAGAGTGGAATTACAAGAACGGAGAAGAAAATGAAAACTTCTACCACAGTTGACTTTGAAAAGCTTCCTTGCATGGAAGGATTAACGGAGTTGTTGAAAATTCAACAACAAAAGAATAAGCTTGTTGTGTACTTATTGCAAACATCTCTAGAACTTGAGGTGGAATTATGCCACAACCAAATGCTTGAATAGCTGAGAAGAATGAAGAAATGCAAAACTCCACTTCAAAAGAATACGGAGAATTAATTGCACTTCAAGATGCAAGAAGAAAAGATACTTGAGCTTCTCCAACAAGAACCTTGATAAACACTTGAAGGATGAATTAAATCCTTGCGAACCACCATGAAGAACTCCGGTAACAAAAGGATGATTAGATAGAATTGAAGGATGAAAGGCATAAGATGACACCTTGTGATGATTTAGATGGAGCTTCACAACGAGACAAGCTAGAAAAAGCTTGGAACTCCAGAAAAAAAAAGATGAACAACTTAGAACCAAGAGATTATTCATCATGAAAAATCTCCGAAGGAAGGAATTAATCAACTTGATGAAAGAAGAAAAAATATTATGTTATGCTTATCCTTCATCAATTAAATTGATGAGAAGCAATGGATTGCATACAACTTATTCGAGTTGGAAAAGATTAAGGGGATATATAGATCAAAACTTGGGAAGGTCTTCATGAACCACCGGTAGGATTGGAAAGAACGAATGAATTGGTATGATAAGAACAGAAAAGGAATCTTCAACGAACCACCATGAAAATGAAAATGAACGAAGAGAAGAGAACGAATCACCGGAAAGAATTGGAAAACGAACGAGGATACTTGAGTAAAATCAAGATGGACGAGAGCAAAGAGACTGAGAACTAATTAAGGAATGCTTGAATGAAGCACCAGTAAGATTTAGAGAACGAGAGCTGAAGGCTAAGAATGAATAATTCTGAGATGATGGGCTTCGAAGAATTAAACTGAAAAGACTCCTGAATTGCTCCAAATGGGTGATAAGAATTCTCACAATCGAAAACAAATATGAGAGGATGGCATAAAGCTAGAACCATGAATCTTTGGAAGAACGGGTATGGATTTAAGAGGAACTCTTCTTTGGTCTTCAAATGTTGAGAATGATGATGAGAAACACCACCATGAATTTGTTTGAGACACTCCGGAATGAAAAATAGAAAGGTTGAACCAACGATGAAAAGAATTTGAAAGATCTTGGAGAAGGCATTTGACTGATGATAACTCATTCTTACGTCAAACTTGGAAAAGAATTTGAGAGTAACTCCGGGAAGATTAGAAGAGTCAAGTAAGATCCTGGAAAAAGATCTGTGGTTTAGGGCCCACTCAAAATAAACACCTTCGAACGATTTAAAAGAGAGACTGCGTCGGTTGAATTTAATGGCTTGAATGAGATTAACAACCTCGAGATAGCTTAAACGAATTAGCAATGGAGACGCGAATCTTCTGAGATATCTTCAACACATAAGAGAGTCTTCAATAAGAACTTCCAACATGGAAAGCATGCGAACCAATCAAAATGATATGATCAACACTGAAAGATTGCATTGAAAACACCAGGGAAGATAAGAGAACAAAGAATGATAAACTTGAAGCTTCCTTTAGCATCTTCATGAGAATCACCGGATAAGAACACTGAAAGAAAGGAATGAAGAGGCTTCACATCCATAAGATGGATACTTGATAAAGAAATCCGAGTCCTTGAAGAAAAGGGTGGGAGGGCGGGAAAACAAAAGCAACTTGGGATGGATGAAACACGTAATGTTGAGAAGCCTTTGATCTTACAGATGGGAAAAATGATAGGATCATCTTGAAGAGAATCACACCGGTTGAAAAGAATTGACATGACAACCTCGATGATCAAGAAGGATTGGTATTCACATAGAAGTATGAGAACACCACTTAGGAAAGGTATGGAATCAACACTTGACTTCAAAGAAAGTCGAATACCAAAAACCAAAACAAAACAAAGGATTTGGCTCGTAGAATAAGCCAGAACAAACAAATGATAGATCCCATATCATATCATGTGTCTGTTGGAAAGATATTCTAGGAGCTACTTGAATTCCCAGTTATAAACCACCGAAACTTTATGGTTATGCAATCAGGTGTTGGGGATATAGGGGAAGCATTATATCTCACCCAAAACTAGCAAATCATACATCCAGCTGTATCCATCCTTCAACACATAACCAAGAAACCTTCGGAAATCATTTACCTCAACCTTCGAAAAGCATCTGTTATATGAGTTATGGCAATACTCCCGAACTCCCACCCCAGTACTGGGTGGCGTCGAGGTTATCTCACCAAAAACTGCATAAAAGAGATTTTCGATGTCGGCGAACTCAGGTATTCTAGAACTGCAACGATAAAAATGTGACGACAACACCTCTGAGGTCAACTCCCTGGGACACTGCCACAACCCCTAAATGTCAGGAGGCACCAAGAACAATGTTCTCGTCACAAAACCATCGGTACGATTCTAAGATACCCGCGTGATCCTAAAAAAAATTCTTAGTGAAATTTGAGGAGAGAAGAGTCAAAACTCTATGTCAGGAGGCCTCACCAGAGCGACAAAGGGACTGAGGAGTAAAAAGAATCCTACTCTCCGATATCTATAATCCTATAAGACTCAAAACTTGTTTTTCTAGACTCAACAATATCAGCGATTCGATCAAGTTGGGGGCTCCTAAGTCGGGGAAGGCTCTGATTACCAACTTGAAACACCCACGATGCGGCTATATCTCCGACGTGTCGGGGCACGACTTAGAGGCATAACCGCATGATAGGCATGTCGCAAGAGGGGTAATTTTTACACATCCCATGTACTGAATAAGAAAGGGATAAAGAGATGGCTTACAATCGCCACTTCACACAATACATAAATATAGCATACATCATCCAAAATACAATCAAGGTCTGACTACGGAACCAGCATAAATAAAGAAAACCCCAAATGCTAGATCCCCGATCCTCCCAACTAGGCTCCACTACTGATCAACATGAAACGAAACAACACAACAAACACGATCTTCATCGAGCTTCCACTTGAGCTGGGTTGTGTCACCTGCACTGGTATCATCGGCACCTGCAATTGTTTGGAAATATATGTGAGCCACGAGGACCCAGCAATCTCAGACCCGCGAGATCAAGACTATTTAAGCTTATGGGTAGGAAAGGGTAGTGAGGTGGAGCTGCAGCAAGCACTAGCATATATGGTAGCTAACATACGCAAATAAGAGCGAGAAGAGAAACAAAGCAACGGTCGTGAAGCAAGCAATGATCAAGAAGTGATCCTAAAACTACTTACGTTCAAGCATAACACAAGAACCGTGTTCACTTCCCGGACTCCGCCGGAAAGAGACCATAACGGCTACACACGCGGTTGATGCATTTTAATTAAGTTAAGTTTCATGTTTTCTACAACCAGACATTAACAAATTCCCATCTGCCCATAACCGCGGGCACGGCTTTAGAAAGTTCAAAACCCTGCAGGGGTGTCCCAACTTAGCCCACACAAGCTCTCACGGTCAACGAAGGATATTCCTTCTCCTAGGAAGACCCGATCAGACTCGGAATCCCGGCTACAAGACATTTCGACAATGGTAAAACAAGACCAGCAAGACCGCCCGATGCGCCGACATCCTGATAGGAGCTGCACATATCTCGTTCTCAGGGAAACACCGGATGAACACTAGGTACAGCTAAAACCAGCCCTCAAGTTTCCCAGAGGTGGCACCGCAAGAGTCTCTGGTTCGGACCAACACTTAGACAAGCACTGGCACGGGGGGGTTAAAATAAAGATGACCCTCGAGAGCGCGACTCCCAAGGGAAAAGTAGGTAGTGGTGAGGCAAATTGTAAAACCAAGGTTGGGCTTTGCTGGAGGAGTTTTATTCAAAGTGAACTGTCAAAGGGGTCCCCATAACACCTAACCGTGTAAGGAACGAAAAATCAAGGAACATAACACCAGTATGATGGAAACTAGGGCGGCAAGAGTGGAACAAAACACCAGGCATAAGGCCGAGCCTTCCACCCTTTACCAAGTATATAGATGCATTAATTAAAATAAGAGATATTGTGATATCCCAACAATAACCATGTTCCAACATGGAACAAACTCCAACTTCACCTGGAACTAGCAACGCTATAAGAGGGGCTGAGCAAAAGCGGTAACATAGCCAAACAACGGTTTGCTAGGAAAGGTGGGTTAGAGGCTTGAGATGGCAATATGGGAGGCATGATATAGCAAGTGGTAGGAATCGCGACATAGAAAAAGAGCGAACAACTAGCAAGCAAAGATAGAAGTGATTTCGAGGGTATGGTCATCTTGCCTGAAATCCCGCAAGGAAGAAGAACGAGTCCATGAAAAAGACAAACGGACGTAGTCGAACGAATCCTCACAACTCTAGAATGAAACCGAAGCTAACGCGAGAAGCAACCCGGAACGAAGAAAACAACATAGTAAACAACCAACACATAAGCATGGCACAACCAAGTATGATGCATGTCCGGTTTAATGAGGCATGGCATGGCAATATGCACAAACAATCCTACAAATTAAGTGGAGCTCAATATCCAACGAGTTGCGTATTGACAGAACATCACATTCAAGTTATTTAGTTCGATATCGTTTATGTACTCAACAATATTAAATGTTGTTTAGCATGGCAAGGGGTGAAGCAAAGTAAAACTACCTATCTAGGCAAGTTTAAATGAGGCCGAAACAACAAACAACAAGTTCGGAAACTCCTCATGTGCATAATTTAGGTTTGGTACTGTTCTGCCCTAAACCATATTTTAGAGTAGTTAAACATGCAAAGCAAGTACACCAGGTTAATCTAGGCATTTTTCTACCCCATTTACATATAAAGTTTGTTATGTTTGGAGCTACGGTTATTTAGTTATGAAATAAATCATTTTAACATGGCATTTATGTAAATTAATGCAAACATCAATTTTAAATATTTTTAACAGGGATGAAAGTTGCATATTGTGAAAGTACATGAAATTTTAAGCAATATGCATATATGACATATTTTATTTGGATGCATGGATATTTATTTATTAACAATACAAAAGAGTGGCATTTCTGTGAAAATGCAAGAGAAAATTAAACGACAGGGAACACGAGCTGGGCCAGCCACTGTCAATGACGAGGGGTCCATGGTGCTGAGGTGGCGGAGTGTGGGTGTGGAGAGGGTATGTGTGCAGAGAGGGTGACAAATCGGGTCCACTGTCATAGAAGCAACAGAGGCAAAAATTGCAGTTCTAAATATGTTCCCAAGGGGATTCGAACCGGGGTCTCTCGGGTAGAACTCTGTAGGATCGAAAGTATGTCTAGAGGGGGTGATTAGACTACTTGACCAAATAAAAACTTAACCTTTTCCCAATTTTAGTTCTTGGCAGATTTTAGCTATTTTAAGATAAGTCAAGCAATCATCACATAATTCAAGCAAGCATGCGAAGAGTATATTGGCAGTGGAAAGTAAAGCATGCAACTTGCAAGAATGTAAAGGGAAGGGTTTGGAGAATTCAAATGCAATTGGAGACACGGATGTTTTTCCCGTGGTTCGGATAGGTGGTGCTATCCTACATCCACGTTGATGGAGACTTCAACCCACAAAGGGTAATGGTTGCGCGAGTCCACACAGGGCTCCACCCACGAAGGGTCCATGAAGAAGCAACCACCCACAAAGGGTCCACGAAGAAGCAACCTTGTCTATCCCACCATGGCCATCGCCCACACAGGACTTGCCTCACTAGCGGTAGATCTTCACGAAGTAGGCGATCTCCTTGCCCTTACAAACTCCTTGGTTCAACTCCACAATCTTGTCGGAGGCTCCCAAGTGACACCTAGCCAATCTAGGAGACACCACTCTCCAAGAGGTAACAAATGGTGTGTAGGTAATGAACTCCTTGCTCTTGTGCTTCAAATGATAGTCTCCCCAACACTCAACTCTCTCTCATAGGATTTGGATTTGGTGGAAAGAAGATTTGAGTGGAAAGCAACTTGGGAAGGCTAGAGATCAAGCTTCATATGCTAGGAATGGAATGTCTTGGTCTCAACGCATGAGTAGGTGGTTCTCTCTCAGAACATATGAGTTGGAATGGTGTATGTGTTCTGATAGCTCTCTTCATGAATGAAGAGGGGGTGGAGGGGTATATATAGCCTCCACACAAAATCCAACCGTTACACACAGTTTTCCAATCTCGGTGGGACCGAATCACAAACTCGGTCGGACCGAAAATGTAAACCTAGTGACCGTTAGAGATTTTCGGTGGGACTGACATGCAACTCGGTAGGACCGATATGGTTAGGGTTTGGGCATAACGTAATCTCGGTGAGACCGATTACACAAACTCGGTGAGACCGAATTTGGTAATTAGCTAACCAGAGAGTTGGTCAGGCAAACTCGGTGGGACCGATTTGCTCTTTCGGTGAGACCGAAAAGTTACAAAGGGGAAACACTGAATTTACATTGCAATCTCGGTGGGACCGATTCGCTCTTTCGGTGAGACCGAAAAGTTACGAAAGGGAAACAGAGAGTTTGCAACCCCATCTCGATGAGACCGAGATCCCTATCGGTAGGACCGAATTGCTAGGGTTTGACAGTGGCTTATGACAAATGAAAACTCGGTGGCGCCGGATAGGAAGAATCGGTAGGACCGAGTTTGGCTTAGGGTTTAGGTCATATGTGTATATGGGAAAGTAGTTGAGGGTTTTGGAGCATATCACTAAGCACATGAAGCAAGAGGCTCAAGCAACACCTCATCCCTCCTTGATAGTATTGGCTTTTCCTAAAGACTCAATGTGATCTTGGATCACTAAAATGTAAAATGAAGAGTCTTGAGCTTTTGAGCTTGAGCCAATCCTTTGTCCTTAGCATTTTGAGGGTTCCACTTTCACATCCATGCCATGCCAATCATTGATCTTTCCTGAAATAATTATCTTGGAATAGCATTAGCTCAATGAGCTATATGTTGTTATGAATTACCAAAACCACCTAGGGATAGTTGCACTTTCAATCTCCCCCTTTTTGGTAATTGATGACAACATATAGATCAAAGCTTCGACAAATGATAATAAGCATGAAATATATCGTCGCTTTGAGAAGTATGTGATAAGTAAGAGCTCCCCCTAAATTTGTGCATATTTAAAATTTGCTTTGGACTGCAAATGCACAAGGAGTTAGAGTCATGGGTTACTCTTCCATGTTACACACATCTTGGTGGAGCGCTTAAAATGATAAGAATGAAATACATGCACTCATCACCAAGAATAGTGAATGATCACATAAGATAGATGAGATAATAGCATTAAGCAAACATTAAGTGTAGCTTATGATCAAACACATGATCATCAATGTCTCACAAATAATGATGTAGTATCTCAAGCACTCAAAAGCAAACAAGTTCGAAAAACCACAAAATAAAGCAAGAGAGAAAAGCACACTCTCTCTCTCGAAGCCTATGATCTATACATCTTCTCCCCCTTTGGCAACAAGTTACCAAAAAGTTCCTAGAAAATGCATAGTGCTAGATCGACGCTCAGGCTTGATCTTCTGGTGGTGGTGGAGTCCGGATCACTACAAGGACGAAGGCTTCGGTAGACGCTGAAGTAGACGCTGGAGTTGGAGCTGAAGTAGATGCTGGAGCTGGTGGAACTGAGGCTGTAGCTGATGCTGAAGTGGTGGCTCTGGTGTCAACAACTGGCACGATAGATGACCTCGGGCCTCGTGGCACTCTGGCAAAGGCATGAGTGGTAGTCCTACCTCTCCTCTCCTGCATGTCCTCCTGGAGCTGCTCCACTGTAGACTGAACTTCCGTTACTTTGACATCCAAGTCATAGAACTTCTGTTCCATGATTCTTTCTAGGCTCTGCTGATTCTGAGTGAGGGTGGCCAGACTTTGCTCAATCCTCAGCGTGGATGCAATCAAGTAGCCAAGCTGCACTTGTTTAGTCTTCAAGAAATACTTAGATGCCTCCTCTTGAGTTGGCATCTTGGCAGCTTTCTCCTTTCTTGCCTTCTCCTTCTTTGCTTGTGCTTGAACTGATGATGGCTCATTCTCAGTCATGACCACTTGGTTATCCTCAAAATCTAGACGGATGGGCAGGTGTTCCTTGTCCAATAAGTATATGCCTGTGCCCATCTTAGAGTTGATGAGCTCCTGGATCTCAGGGGCATATCCGCAACTCCTCTTCTGATCTGCTGCAGTCCTTTTGATAGTTTCCACTATGAGGCTCATCACCTTGAATTTCTGAGGCACATCAAATACATGTAGCAAGTTGATCACATGGCCTCTGATCATCTTGTGATCACCTTACTTGGGCAACAAGGTGTGCCTCAAGATCCAATTGATGGTTGGCAGTCCTGACAGAAGATAGTGCACTGAGCCAAATTTGAAAGTGTCAAGTGCCTCATTTGGAATTTCCTTATACATATTGGACATGGAATTGTGGTCCATTTTCTTCTTGGCATATATGTCCAAGTCATCATCATGCTCCTCTGGGGCATTAATGAGCTGTGCCCACTCAGCCACTGTAGATTGGTACCTTGTACCCTCAGACATCCATGTGATCTTTCCATCTGGGTAAAAGTGTGCCGTGGAGTAGAATTGCATGATCAGTTCCTCGTTCCACTTTGTGAGCTTTTGCCCAACAAAGTCAGCAACTCCACAAGCACTAAAGCTGCCATATACTCCCGGGTAGTGTTCCTCCTTCTCCCTCATGTAGGTCCAGTCGACCCATCTCATGTCAAAGACTATAGGCTTCTTATCTAGCACCACTGTCTCATAGAAGTCCTGCTATTCCTTGGTGTGAAATCTGTAATCCACGGCAGTCCTTCTCCTTGAAGCATACGGATCTGCTTCTCTCCACTTCCTCAGACCTGAATCTCTCCTGAGCTTCATGTCCTCAGCCACAGGATGAGCATCGTTGTGGTCTGGGATCTTGGGCTTGAGCTTTCTTAGAACATTATCTTCCTCTTCTTCAGCAACAGTCTCAGGCACTGGGGCCTTGCTCTTCTCAGCTGCAGGAATGCTCCTTGTATTCCTCTTGGGTGCAGACTTGGGCTTGGAGGCAGCTTTGGGCTTAGATGCAGTAGCCCCTGATCTTATGGCATCACCCATCAGCTTGGGTGCCTTGGGTGCTGGTGCAGCTACCTCTTCTTCCTCTTCCTCTTCCATGATGGAAGCCTTTCCTAGCACTCTGGCTACGGTCTTCTTGACCCTTTCCTTCCTCTTCTTTCCTTCTGCAGCAACTGGCTCTTGGGAAGTGGGCTTCTCAGTTGAGGCTCTTGCCTTTGACATGGGCTGCCTGCCTGCTGGCCTTTTGATCTTTAGGCCTGGCTTTGTGCCTTGAGCTGGCTCAACTCTTTTGGAAGTGGCCTCTTCCTCTGCCACATAGTCTTCATCTTTGGAGTCTGAAGTTCTCTTTTTCCTCTGTCTCGTGGCAGCCTTTGGCAAGTTGCTAGGGGTGCTCCTGCTGCCCTCATCTGAAGAGCTGGAGGGACTAGTGCCCTCACTCATGTGCACCTACTGCTCTGACATGTTCTGGCTGTCACTTTGATCAGACATGCTGCAAGCTCTGACTACTGACCCTGTGAACAGTTTATGGATGAGGTAGAAAACATGAGCATCACAAAATGCAGATATTTTTGCAAAAGAATGATTCAAAAACTTAGTTTTAGTTTCCCACTGAAATCATCTCGGATCTACCGATTCTCAAACTCGGTGATACCGAAGCAGTTTTGGAACCTAAACTAGTGTACTCGATAGGACCGAGTCATAGTTCGGTGGCACCGAGACTGCTAGGGTTTCACAGAGTTCCAAAATCGGTCACACCGATAAGTAACTCTCGGTCAGACCGAGTCTCACTTGTGCAATGGCATAAGCCAAATCGGTGGGACCGAGTTTTTCATCTCGGTGGGTCCGAGATGGTTTCGGCGGAAACCTAAACCTAGAATTTTCGAATCAAACCTAATCTATGGGTTCATTGACTGGATAGAAGTTTATCAAACGTGGCTAGAATCAATATGATCACAATGTGCTAGGAATCAGATTGGGGAATAGCACAAAGATCGAGTCCATACCCTAGTTCGGCGGAGACTCGCTACGGCGGCAACGGCGGGGCCGAATTCCCGTTGACGGCGACGGAGACCAGCGACTGGAGGCGGCTGGCGGCGAGAAGACGATCCGGAGACCACGAGGGCAGAGCAGGCTATCGCGCGGGCGAAGGGGTTCGGAGAAATTTCCAAAATTTTGCCCGTGACTATATATAGCCCGACCCTGTCGATGTGACCGAGTGGAACAACTCGGTGGCACCGAGATTCATAACTGCAGGCAGTTACTGAAACTCAGTGTGACCGAAATGTTCAAATCGGTTGCACCGAGATAGAAAACCTAGATCAACTTAATGATCTCGGTAGGACCGAAAGTGGGGTATCGGTCAGACCGAGAATCATAAAGAGGTTTTGGAAGTTTAAGTCTATGACGAATCGGGGACTCCGAGCGCTCCTCACACAGAGTGGTTCGAATCTGACTTGATCAAATTTTGTGATGCAGCATGAATAGAGTTTGAGACGAGAAAAGCATAGATAGATAGAGGAGGTTCTTAGGCATTCTTGTCCATCCACTTGGCAGAAGAAGATAAAACCAAACAATCAAAACAACAAGTGGATGTCCTCGAATGAGTAAAAGATGCAACCAGCATGCTCACACAATAAGATGGCAAATGAAATATGTGACAAGGCATGCACAACCAATTCTAGCATCTACCAAGCAATTTGCGATGACTAGGTCATCTATATATGAGTATATTGACTTAGGAGTCAAGTGAGAACACTTGATCATAGGTCATACTCATCATTTAAGCTAAAGTGGGGTTACCACTTTTACATAAAGCATTGTTGTGTTCACATCTTTAGAGTTGCTTTAGCTCAAGTCTTAGAGTAAAGCTCCCCCTAGATGTGATATCCCCCCTAAGAGGGATGAACTAACCTTGGGTTTTGTTGATGATGACTTCATGTAGATGTTAAAGATGTGGATGCTCAATGTTGATGTAGATCACTTGGAGCTATCCATTTGAGTGAATTGCACTTTCAATACCTACATGGGTTAGTCCCACAAGGAACAAACAAGGACATCCATAGACATAGAGTGATGCACACACAAGATGATGTCCATGAAAACTTTTAGGTTACCTTGTCCCTTGTCTTACCAACAAGAGGGTTTGTGACTCCTTGAACTAGTGCAAGATGTGGAAGTTGATTGCACTTGTTTTTGCCAAAATGGTAAGGGTGAAGTATGTTGGCGGAGTTACCCTCAAGAACTCTCTAGTTCTTCTTCTTTTGGATCCACATCATCTTGATGGGAATCCTTGGAGTTGTAGTCGTACTTGATGAAGTGGAACTTGAAGTAGTCTTGGGAATCCACTTGACTAAGGTCTTTGGAGCTTCTTCAAATGCGTCAATTTCCTCTTGAAGCTTGTCCTTGCCTTTTTGCTTGTAGTCTTGTGGTGGAAGATCATCTTGAGCTTGTGTCCCCTTGAAAGAAGTATCATACTTCTCTTGTTGAGGAATAAACTTTGTCTTGGGGTATTGATCTTCTTCCCACTCAACTCCATTGGCATTGAACTTTCGTTCAAAACCAACACCTTGATTCTTCCAGTGCATTCCTTGCTTGCGCACAATTTCCTCGAATTGCTTACTCTCGGCAAGGCTTTTGTATACTCCTTTCTCTATAATTCCCTTCAATAAGCTATTTTCTTGCTCATGTGTAACTTGTCTAAGAGAATCATTAGTAGAATCAAGAGAACTACTAGAAGCAACAATATTGGATTTAACATGATCATTGTTACTGCTAGAGGAAGAATCTTTCTTGTTCTTGTTACTAGACTTGACTTGAGGCATGTAAGTGGATAAGAATAAACGCTTGGCAATGTAAGAAGAACTTTTCTTGCGGAGATCATCATTGATTGCTTTTAAGAAATCATGCTCTTGCTCAAGATTGAGCTTTTCAAAGCGTAATTTCTCATGAGCTCTTAAAAGTTCTTGATGATCTTCGAAGATAGTTTCATGAGCTAACTTAAGCGTGTTTAGTTCTTTAGTTAGAGCCTCAATCTTCTCCTTATCATTATCATTCGTTTTATCTTGATTAGCATGATTAATTGACGTTTCATCGTAGTATTCATCATCACTAGAGTTGTCAACAAGCAAATCATCACCTAACAAGTCATCTTCATCACTATTGAAGTCAACATACTCGGGGTGTGTTACCTTATGACCTTTCGCCATGAAGCATCTTCCAATTCCTTCATTTGGTGAGTCAAATATGTCGTAGGAGTTGATTGACACAAGTGCTAGACCGGCAACACCTTCATCCTGAGTATCTTCGGAGTCGGAGTGATAACTTCTCTCGGAGTGGCTATCGGAGTTGGAGCCGGATACCCATTCACCAACATGAGCTTGATGTCTTCGTCTTGTGTAGCTCCTTGATGATTTTTCTTTCCTTTCCGAATCCTTGCTTCTCCGTGAGTATCTTCGTTCATAATGATCATCTCTACTCCTTCTCTCTCTTGGTGGTGATTCTTTGCTTCTTCTTCTTGGAGAATCTTCTCTTCTCTTGTAGGGAGCCGTACACTCATTGGAATAGTGTCCGGGTCTTCCACAATTGTAGCAGTTTCGCTCTCAACTAGAAGATCTTTTGTCATTGTAGGACCTTGACTTGAAGTTTCTATCTTTGCTTCTACTCTTGTAGAACTTGTTGAAGTTCTTCACCATTAAGCTCAATTCTTCATTGAAGTCTTGTTTCTCACTTGATGACGTAGGGGCTTCACATGAGGCTTTATAGGCACCACTTGATTTGTTGTGAAGTTCCTCTTTATCCTTAAGTGACATCTCATGAGCAACAATTCTTCCAATCACCTCCGTTGGCTTGAGATATTTGTAATTTGGCATCATTTGGATCAATGTGCACACGGTATCATATTTTCCATCCAAGGCTCTTAGAATCTTCTTGATGATGAATCTATCGGTCATCTCTTCACTTCCTAAGCCGGAATCTCATTTGTGATGAGAGCAAGCCTAGAGTACATTTCAGCGACACCTTCACCATCCTTCATCTTGAACTTGTCAAGTTGGCTTTGAAGCACATCCAACTTGGATTCCTTGACGGAGTCGATTCCTTCGTGCATATCAATCAAAGTGTCCTAATTTGCCTTTGCATTCTCAAGACGGCTGATTTTGTTGAATTCTTCGGGGCACAATCCGTTGAAGAGAATATCACAAGCTTGAGCATTGTATTGCAACATCTTCAACTCATCCGCGGTAGCTTCACGGTTTGGTTCTCTCCCATCAAAGAAGTCACCTTGCCCTTACAAACTCCTTGGTTCAACTCCACAATCTTGTCTATCCCACAAAGGGTCCACGAAGGGTCCACGAAGAAGCAACCTTGTCTATCCCACCATGGCCATCGCCCACACAGGACTTGCCTCACTAGCGGTAGATCTTCACGAAGTAGGCGATCTCCTTGCCCTTACAAACTCCTTGGTTCAACTCCACAATCTTTTCGGAGGCTCCCAAGTGACACCTAGCCAATCTAGGAGACACCACTCTCCAAGAAGTAACAAATGGTGTGTAGGTAATGAACTCCTTGCTCTTGTGCTTCAAATGATAGTCTCCCCAACACTCAACTCTCTCTCATAGGATTTCGATTTGGTGGAAAGAAGATTTGAGTGGAAAGCAACTTGGGAAGGCTAGAGATCAAGATTCATATGGTAGGAATGGAATGTCTTGGTCTCAACACATGAGTAGGTGGTTCTCTCTCAGAACATATGAGTTGGAATGGTTTATGTGTTCTGATAGCTCTCTTCATGCATGAAGAGGGGGTGGAGGGGTATATATAGCCTCCACACAAAATCCAACCGTTACACACAGTTTTCCAATCTCGGTGGGACCGAATCACAAACTCGGTCGGACCGAAAATGTAAACCTAGTGGCCGTTAGAGATTTTCGGTGGGACTAACATGCAACTCGGTAGGACCGATATGGTTAGGGTTTGGGCATAACGTAATCTCGGTGAGACCGATTACACAAACTCGGTGAGACCGAATTTGGTAATTAGCTAACCAGAGAGTTGGTCAGGCAAACTCGGTGGGACCGATTTGCTCTTTCGGTGAGACCGAAAAGTTACAAAGGTGAAATACTGAATTTACATTGTAATCTCGGTGGGACCGATTCGCTCTTTCGGTGAGACCGAAAAGTTACAAAAGGGAAACAAAGAGTTTGCAACCCCATCTCGGTGAGACTGAGATCCCTATCGGTAGGACCGAATTGCTAGGGTTTGACAGTGGCTTATGACAAATGAAAACTCGGTGGCGCCGGATAGGAAGAATCGGTAGGACCGAGTTTGGCTTAGGGTTTAGGTCATATGTGGATATGGGAAAGTAGTTGAGCGTTTTGGAGCATATCACTAAGCACATGAAGCAAGAGGCTCAAGCAACACCTCATCCCTCCTTGATAGTATTGGCTTTCCCTAAAGACTCAATGTGATCTTGGATCACTAAAATATAAAATGAAGAGTCTTGAGCTTTTGAGATTGAGCCAATCCTTTGTCCTTAGCATTTTGAGGGTTCCACTTTCACATCCATGCCATGCCAATCATTGATCTTTCCTGAAATAATTATCTTGGAATAGCATTAGCTCAATGAGCTATATGTTGTTATGAATTACCAAAACCACCTAGGGATAGTTGCACTTTCAAACTCCAATGACCGATCCACTGTGCTGCTGCTACTGTTGTTGTAGTATTGGGCACGGCTTCTTTTGAACTAGCCCAATGATGGATGGGGTTTCTTCTCTGCTGCAACAAAGAAGACACCGACCTGCACTGGCGGGCAACGGTGAAACAGCGGGGTCTAGGAGGCAACTGCGGGTGTGTGGGGTAGGCTGCTGTAAGGCTCATCCATGAGGAGGGGTGCAGAGGCACTCGAGCTCGAGAATTGCTTGGCTCGGGTCCATGGAATGGCGCGGCAAGGAAGGAAAGAAACCACACGCAAGGTGAAGCAAGGTAGGAAGTGCAGGCGAGGACCTGGGGATGTGCGTGTGAGTGATGTGGTGCAAGAAACAGGAGAGGCGGGCGTTGCATTGGTGTCTCGCGGGAGGCAGTGTGCATGCGTGGAGGCGCTGAGTGTAGGTTCTCGCGTGCGCAAAAATTCAGAGATCAAGGCCATGGCGGCGAAGCATGGGGAGGCAAGCTGCGGGGCCCTGCCTCTGTGCAAGGGCGAAGAGGAGTGTGGTGTGCGTGCAAGGACATGAGCGATGTGCAGTGGGGCGCATGAGCACAAGCTCGAATTTGAACCCATCTGTGGCGGAACGACCCGAGGTCGCGCGGATCAGTGACTACGATAATGGAAACGATGGCGGAAAGAGGTGTGGAGGTGTGGCTGCTCACAAAGGGGGTGCTGCTGGAGTCGATCGAGCTCGGGGACGAGGGGTCGCGACGAAGTTGACCGGCGACGAGCACCTACTATAGATGAAGAAGATGAAGACGACGAGGAGGAACTTGGCGTCTCTAGCCTTGGATCCTTCCGGCTCCTAGTCTTGATTGAAGACGAAGAAGACTACGAAGGCGGCGTGGGGAGGCGCTGATCGGCGATGGTGCACGCTGTCCGTGAAGACGAAGAAGCAGGGGAGGTAGTCGCCATGGAGGAGGCTGATCTAGGCCTCCGGGGACTTGCTGCGAGGTCGAGGAAGAAGACAAAGACGACTACGACAAGGATCAAGCCGGAGAAGAGCTTGAGCTCTCCTCGGTCATGGAGTCAGGTGTTTCGGGAGGAGGCGCGTGGGGCTGCCCTCCTGGCTGGCGACAGTGGAGGAGGAAAGAGGGTGTACGAGGGAACCCTAGGGGGTCGCTGTGAGGCTTTATAGGAGGGGGGACGCGGTGTCGTGGCCACGGTGGACATGTGCCCTGCTCTCCCGGAGTTACCGTGAGATAGATATGTGATGGAGGTGGAAGAAAAGGTGCGGAGTGAGGGGATGACAGGTGGGGCGACTGGGTGGATGTGGGAAATTTTACCAAGGAGAGAGAGAGAGAGAGAGTTGGGCTGGATCGGCTGGGCTGCTGGGTTGCTGAAGCTACTACTCGCTGGGCTGCGCTGCTGCTCTTTTCCTATTTCTTCAAACAGAAATAAAAGAGCAAAATCAGGGAGGAATTGGAGATGGTTGTGAGAGATATGAACATATCAATGGAGTCCAAGATTTGTGCAGAAATTCATTAAATTGCTTTGGGCATTTTTAAGCACAGTAAAATAAATCAAGTGTGAATTTAATTCACACTTGAGCCATTTTTGAACCCTACCAAAACAACTCCAAAATGAATGAAATTTGACAGAGGGGTATAAGGCAAGGAGTATGATCATCAGGAAATAAATGAACATTAATGAATGAGGGGAAAATGTCACTTGCAATAAATGTGTGAGAATTGAAAGGAAGAAGCTAGTGATTGGGTGTTGCACTTGATGATGATTAAGATGGGAAGGCAAGATGGAACAACAAAGAAGATGAGGAGAAGGAGTTCACAAAGATAACAAGCACATGAGAAATATGTACACTACAATGATGATCATGATGCAAAATGCAACAAAAACGACAAAGGCCATATCACATCATGAAGCATGAATCAAAGCAAGTGAGATGAGCATGGCAAACAAACAAGGATGGCACAATGCAATATAATAAAAAATGAACATGATGCAAGAAGAAAAAATGACAAGGCACTCAACATGATCATGACATAAACATATATGAATGAAATATGCAAAACAATTATGATAATGCAACAAACATAATAAACAAACGTCAACAACTAAAATAAATGGAAGGGCAACTGAAGCATCGGTCTCGGGGCGTTACAGGTTTAATCGGAGTCGACCTAATCCGCTGCTGGATCGCATGGCGGATCATACCTTTAAGCCACCGATCTGGCTTGATGTATACATATACAGGAGGAGCAGATGATCCCTTACGTCATAGCTCTCTGCGCCTGACTGAAGAGGGCATTGTTGAGATGGAAACCACGCTTGTAAACAGCAAATATGAAGACTGCAGCCAAGTGGGTTTGAACCCTTTCTGCAAGCTTAATCCAGCGGTAGAGGTAAATCTTTTGACTTCTTTTTCCTTTAGCAGTTTAAACATTGCATGAACTTCAACATTTTATCCTTCTACAGGCTAAATACGCGCGTCTGCAACGCTATTAGCTCGTCAGGAGAACACCAGTCCGGACTCTTCTCGACCCAGGAGGTGAGCCGCGTGGGAGCACTAGAGCGGAATTCGGCAGCTGCGGCCTAGGTGGTGCCGCGAGGTTCTGTGATGTAGAACCACGACTTTTGCCATTCCTTTACTGTCTCTATAAAGGTGCCTTAGGGCCAGGAGACGTTGGATAGCTTGCTCACCATGGCCCCTCCGCACTCAACGTGCTGACCATCCACCACCTTCGGCTTCACGTTCAAGACTTTGAGCCACAGCCCAAAGTGGGGATGGATGCGGAGGAAGGCCTCGCACATGACGATAAAAGCCGAGATGTCGAGGAAGGAATTCAGGGACAGATCATGGAAATCTATCCCATAATAGTATATCAGCCCACATACGAAAGGGTGGAGTGGAAACCCTAGCCCGTGGATGAAATGGGAGATGAAGACTACTCTCTCTGTGGGCTCCGACATGTGGACGACTTGTCCCTCGGCTGGCAGACGATGGGCGATCTCCTTTGGCAAATATCCGGCCACCCGGAGCTCAGTAATGTCCTCCTCCTTGACGGAGGAGACCATCCACTTGGCCCGACCACTAGATCCGGACATGGTTGCTTGAGTGGAAAGGAGATGGGAACTTGGGCGCTGGAGCTTGAGATCGGAAGGGTGACGATAGAGATTAGGCGTGAGGAGAGGAAGGGGGAATCCTTATCCCCTTATAAAGGCAGCAGATATTAGACGCCTCCTCACTCGCCTTAGGATTCACCTGTTCCCTAGGGCTGTATGAACGGCACGGTTGACTTACCCATGCCCGCATTGATGAGAATCCCGCGATAAGGGGACATGATCTATGTTTCGACAAGACGTGCCAATAGCAATCGTGTCTCAAAACATGGGACGGCAGAAGAAAAATGGTTCAAAATTACAACCGGACTGACACGATGCCGTGTTGGAGAGAAGCTGTCAATAGATTGGATTCGTGCAAATATTATATTCTCTCTGCGGTTATGTATGGTGTGTGTAATAGGTCCGGATGCACTTATTTCATCCGAAGACTATTCTAGAGTTCGGAAGGAGGGAACCCGCCTTGCAATGCCGAAGACAAATCTGCGCGTCGGACTCCTCGTCATTGAAGCCAGGTTTAGGGGCTACTGAGGGAGTCTTGGACTAAGGGGTCCTCGAACGTCCGGCCTGTTATCTATGGGTCGGACTGATGGGCTGTGAAGACATGAAGCCTGAAGACTGCACCGTGTCCGGATTGGACTCTACTTGGAGTGGAAGCAAGCCTGCCGACCGAAGATTGCTTCTTTTGTAACCGATCCATGTAAATCCTAGATCCCCTCGGTGTTTATATAAACCGAAGGGGATAGTCCAGAAAGGACAACGCATATACTCATTACCATATTCTTAGGCTAGACTTCTAGGGTTTAGCCATTACAATCTCGTGGTAGATCAACTCTTGTAATACTCATATTCATCAAGATCAATCAAGCAGGAAGTAGGGTATTACCTCCATAGAGAGGGCCTGAACCTGGGTAAACATCGTGTCCCCTATCTCCTGTTACCATCGATCCTAGACGCACAGTTCGGGACCCCCTACCTGAGATCCGCCGGTTTTGACACCGGCAGTCAAGCAAAGCCCTAAAAAGAAAAGGTGACAAAGTCGGCCGAGGATCCGAAAGTTGCTGAACCGGATCAACCAACCCTTGTACCAGAACACCCTGAAAAACTGGAAGATCCTGTTGTCAACACTCGACCGGATTTACCGAAGCCACCTGTTAACGAAACCACTGTTGATCCATCGATTACTTAACCATCAAGCTCAGCTAACCCGCCAAAGACTCATGGTGATGATGTTTTGATCACTGGCACCAGATTTGTTGAACCAAAAAATCCAACTTTACTAGTGAGACACTCCGCCAAACAAGAAGTCATGGAAATACAAAAAGTGAGGTTTGATGTCTCCCACTATGTTCACTTGAGTATTAGTGAAGTTTTTTCTAACTATGTCAGTCAAGTGCATTCCGGCTATGACTTGGAGATTGAAATGGTGAAGCAAATGCACCAGAAGTATGAGGTACGTCATTCGGCTTATATCTATATCCTACCAGCCCCCAAGTCTTCTGATTATGATAAACTTGAATAATCTGTAGACTTGAAATGTTTATAAGCTTTTTTTCTAGACTCACTCCATGTCCGGATTGTGAAGATAGCATAATTTTGCATCTATAGTCCCCAAGGGCCGGTTTAATCAGTATGAATGAGCCGGTCTTCTTAATCATTGTGTAAAAGAAACAGAACTTAACTGCATATCCCCCATGAGTCGGCTCGGACTCCCAACAGCACACCCAGCTCATCTTTAAAAATAAAACAAGCAATGTGTATTATCCCCCAAGTGCCAAGTGTTGTTGCTTGCAAAGCACTTGGGACTTTTTTAGACAGAGTCGTTTCCTTTGAAAAATTGCGTTTACAGACATTAGCCCCAAGTGCCAAGTGTTGTTGCTTGCAAAGCACTTGGGACTTATATTATTGTAATCCGCCGTGAAACTTAACGGCCTTATGTTGTATGCAGGCTGCTACCACAGAACTAGAAACCCAATTGAATGAGGCCAAGACCCGACTGGCGGCTCAAGAGACTGAGACCAAAAAGGCTGAATCAAAATTTCAGTTTAGTGTGTCTAAAGCCAAAAAATTGAAGACCAGCTTTACTACGGACAAAGAGGCTTGGGCCAAGGAAAAGACAGTCATGATTCAGTGTGCTGAGAAAGCCGAGGTGGCTCTGGAATAGGTTACCACTGAACTCACCGGTTTAAAGAACCGTGTGCCTCAGATGGTTTCTGCAATCTTCGGTAAGTCACCTTGTTATTTACCCAAAGTAAATATTTTTCATCATAATATAAGCTGCCACTTAACCAATTGTGTAAACTTTGCAGGTCCCAGGAGTAGCAATCTGAGTCGAGATACATTGGTCAAGCTGAAGGACGTTTACACACTTGTTGAGCAATTATAGACTGAAGCTCAGCGGACTCTTGCCACTATCTCCCCAGCGAAGCAAGGACCAAATCTGTTGAGTGGTGTCTTGAAGAAGCTATCCTTCTTGCCCACCAGGTTCCAAGTAATCAAGCGATCTTGTGCTAGAGCCGGAGTGGTGACAGCCTTGAGCCGTGCAAAAGCTTGGGTACCGGAATTAGACTCGGCAGACGTAGCCAGCAGGTATCCTAGTCTCAAGAAATATGGAACCCCTTTTGACCAACAAGACTTTGCTGCCTGCGTCAAAGAGATTCGCCCTCATGCTACAATCATTGCCGAAGAGACCAACCTCACCAAATATCAGCCGGGTTATGGTGCAGATAACCAGAAGATGCCAACTCCTTCATACAAAGTGATGGATTTAATTCCACCCATTCATAAGCACACTTTTGCCCCTGATATTGATCCGTCTGATCTGATTGATGATAAAGCTGAATTCATCGGCTTGCGTGGCTTTGACTGGTCCAATCCCCACTTCCAGACACAGGAGGAGGAAGACGAACCAGCAAGGGATGAATCGCAACCTTCAAGTCAGCCAGGCCGAGATTCATGAACCGGGCCGGTTTATTATCTACTCGTTGCGATACTTAAGAATAATCATCTTTTTGGGAACCAAGCACCTTATAATAGGCTAGATTTAAAACTTCTTGTTCTGCTATGCCATCGTGCATATTGTGCTGTTCATGACACTATTTATCCGCTATGCGAAGATATGCCCTATGTGCTTGATGATATTATAAATTTTGAATCTGTTCCTGCATACACCAGGTGAAAAGTGTCCTGGCGGTTTACCGCTGGACATGTTATAAGGCCCCAATATAATCTTATCATGATTTATAACCAAGACTGGACTAAATAATAATCATATATGATTAAAAATATGTCATACCTGTGATATTTGACCACACTTGTTGGTTTACCAAGCCAGTGCAGTAAGGGCGATAACCCAAGACTTTGGACACTGGTAATTATCAGAGATTGCCGGCTTATGAGCAAATGCGGACTGGGTTAATAAACACCGGATATTATCTTTATTTCATACTGGCGACTTATAGTCGAAGACCAGGCCGGGTTAATAAACCCGGATGTTATCTCATACTTGCGACTTATAGTCAAAGACTAGGCCGGATTAATAAACGCTAGTGATTTACCAAAAAGTTTTATAAGTCTTATCAAATAACCCTCAAAAAGAAAGAATCTATTGAAAAAAAACTAGAAGCGAGGATTTTCATGGGTTGCCAGGCCCAAAACGAGGCTTTTCATGGGCTGCCAGGCCACTGAGTTAAACTATTTTATAAACCTTATAAGATGGACCTCACATTAACCAGTCGTTGTTTTAACTTTGACAAGTTCAGGGTCTGCATAAGATTGACTTGTCAAACGTTCGGCGAGTCTTTCTAGGATTACCTGGGCGGAATGACTTACTTAAAAAGGCAGGATAACCCGGGGTTTTAGGTGCATACACCTAGCTTCCAAGCCTGGCTTTTATAGCCTATCACAAGGTTACAGACTCTTTGTTCTTTAGAACAAAAGAGCCCCCAAGCAATATTTTGAGCTGTTCTCAAGGGGTACCTATGTTTGAGTTGTGCTTTTGCAACTGACTATCTTTGGTCCCTTTAACCTGGGTAGCAAGCCCCCAAGTTTTTTTATGTGGCTTATAAGCCGGATCAAAGGGTAATCATAACTTTGTTGTATAAAGCAGAAGCCCCCATGTGACCAAAACTCATTATTTAAAGAGGAAAATGACAGAGACCCTTCTTTAGTTGGGATACCGGCTTTATTATATCAATCATAATATATACATTGTCAAAATATGTACATTGGAAGAGCCAGTGGCTCAAGTGTAGTAAGGCTGAAGATGAGCAATATTCCACGGCCGGCGTGTCTCTTCCTCTGACGTACGTGAGTCCTTGTGGTCTCGAACATCGATAAGGTAATATGACCCATTGTTCGGATTCTTACTGACCACTAAGGGTCCTTCCCAAGGTGGGGATAACTTGTGCATATCAGTCTGATCCTGGATAAGCCGAAGCAACAGATCGCCTTCTTGGAAAAGTTCTGGTTTTAACCCGACGGCTGTGTTAATGGCGCAGATCTTGCTGGCAAATTGCTGAATGAGCCGCCGCAATGTCACGCTCTTCATCCAATAGGTCAAGAGCTTCCTAACATGCTTTTTCATTATAAATTTCAACATAGCTGCCACCCGGGGCGAGTCATGACGGATGTAACTAGGGAGAACTGCCTCTGCTCCATAAACCATGAAGAAAGGCATGTATCCCGTAGATCTGTTAGGGGTGGTATTGATGCTCCATAACACGGAAGGTAACTGCTCCACCCAACATCCCGGCGTTCTCTGCAGGGGAACCATAAGATGGGGCTTGATGCCTTTCAAGAGCTCTTGATTGGCTCTCTCCGCTTGACCATTAGATTGAGGGTGAGCCACTCACGACACATCAAGGCGGATGTGCTCACGTTGACAAAATTCTTCCATAGCACCTTTATAGAGATTAGTGCCATTGTCTATTATGATCCTGTGTGGAAAGCCAAAACGGAAGATCACCTTCTTCATGAATTGAACCGCCATTGCTGTATCACACTTACTGACTGGCTCTGCCTCTAACCACTTAGTGAACATATCAACCGCCACCAAAAGGTGGGTCTTCTTATCTTTAGATATTTTGAAAGGTCCAACCATATCAAGCCCCAAACCGCAAACGACCAAGTAATTGGAATCATCCTCAATTCCTGAGCCGGCACATGAGCTCGTCGTGAAAATTTCTAACATCCATCACATCTTCTGACCAGGTCCTCTGCATCAGCATGAGCTGTTAGCCAATAAAATCCATGACGAAAAGCTTTAGCCACGAGAGATTTTGAACCGACATGATGACCACAGTCTCCTTCATGAATCTCACGCAAGATCTCACAACCCTCCTCTGGAGAAACACAACGTTGAAATGCTCCTGTGACACTGCGATTATGTAATTCTCCATTAACAATTGTCATTGACTTAGACCGCCGGGTTATCTATCTGGCTAAGGGTTCATCCTCAGGTAGCTCACCCTGGGTCATATAAGCCAAATAAGGAACCGTGCAATCCGGAATTACATGAAGAGCCGCCACCAAATGAGCCTCCAAGTCAGGGATAGCCAAATCCTCCTCTGTAGGTAACTTGACCGACGGGTTATGCAAAACATCAAGAAAAACTTTAGGTGGCATCGGCTTACGTTGAGAACCCATCCAGCTTAAAGCATCCGCCGCTTCATTTTTCCTCCGATCAACGTGCTCAACTTGATAACCCTTGAAGTGACCAACAATAACATCCACCTCTTGTCGATAACCCGCCATGAGTGGATCCTTAGAATCCCAAGTACGCGAGACTTGCTGAGCCACCAAGTCTGAGTCGCCAAAGCACCTAACCCGGTTTAAATTCATCTCCTTAGCCATCCGAGGAGCATGGAGCAAGGCCTCATACTCAGCTCCATTGTTAGTACAACGAAACATCAAACGGAGAACATAACAGAATTTATCACCTCGAGGGGAAACAAGAACAACTCCAGCCCCCAAGCCCTCCAATTGCCTGGAACCATCAAAGTGAATAGTCCAATACGTGTTATCTGGCTATTCCTCAGGCATCTGTAGCTCTGTCCAATCATGGATGAAATCCACCAGCGCCCGAGACTTAATAACCGTGCGAGGCACATATTTTAACCCATGAGGTCCAAGTTCAATAGCCCACTTAGCAACTGTAACACCCCGGATATGACTTTCCCAATATGTATTCCAACTCTTGCCGTTTCCGGCCTTAAGTTATTTTATTTTCTCGGGTTCGGGTTTTTGTCTCCGTGTGTTGTTATCATTGTCATGCATCTCATATCATGTCATCATGTGCATTGCATTTGCATACATGTTCATCTCTTGCATTCGAGCATTTTCCCCATTGTCCGTTTTGCATTCCGGCGCTTCGTTCTCCTCCGGTGGTCATTTCTACATTTCTTTCGTGTGTGTGGATTAAACATTTCCGGATTGGACCGAGACTTGCCAAGCGGCCTTGGTTTACTACCGGTAGACAGCCTGTCAAGTTTCGTATCATTTGGACTTCGTTTGATGCTCCAACGGTTAACCGAGGTACCGAAAAGGCCTCGTGTGTGTTGCAGCCCAACACCCCTCCAAGCTGGCCCAAAACCCACCAAAACCCTCTCCATCATCTAGAGTGTTCGATCACGATCGCGTGGCCGCAAACTGCACCTCATTTGGACTCTCCTACCTCCTCCTATGCTTACATAAAGACCCCCTCCGAAATTCTCCTTCTCCTTCCCCCGAAACCCTAGTCTCCTTCGTCTCCATGCGCCGGCGGACACTTTTCCGTCCGGCCGGACACGTCCACTCTGCCTGTCCGCGCCACATGGCGCCTCTCTATTCGCCCCGTCGACGCGCCCACTTCGCCGCGCCTCCACCCGCGCGCCGGCCCGCTCGGCCCGCGTAGGGCCCCCGCGGGCCCGAAGCTCCACGCCGCCCGGGAGCCCGAGCCGCCGTCGTCCTCTTCCTCCACGACGCCCGGTCGCCGGCCGCCGCCGCCACAGCGCCGCCGCGCGCCATCGCCGACCTCCGCCTCTTCCCCGCCGGGGCGCCCGACCCGGCCCTCGCCGCGCTCCCCAATGGCCACCCGCACCTTCCTCGCCGCCCTCCGGCTCCCCTCCGGCCGGATCTGGCCCGGGAGCACCTCGCCGCGTCATCCCAGCTCCGGCCACCTCCGTTTTCCGGTGAACCTCGGGAAGCGCGCCGCAATCCAGATCTGATAGCTACAGTAAACATTAACCGCGAGGTGGAATTTTCTTCTAAGTCCTAAAAATCTCAGATCCATATGCTCCTGTTCATCGTGCTATAACTTTGCATCCGTAGCTCCGTTTTGGGCATATAGCATATCAAAATGTTCGCCTCAGAGAGTACATCATTTCCTTCCACTGCATTATTTTCATTTGAGTTCATCTTGATGCCCAAAATGCTGTTATAAGAGGGCTACTTGAGATATTTGTCAGATGTGCTGCTCCATTTAGTTATTTGTCATTTTTGCCATGATTATTGTGTGCATGATATGCCCATGAGCTCTACATATGTTTTGTTAAGGGTTTTGCCATCTTTTCATAGGTGGAACCCATGTATTTTTGTGATGTGTGTGGTGACTAGCACAAGCTTGCAAAGTGAGGCACTAGGTAATGCTGATTTCAGGGACATAGCATTTCCACCAAGTCCTTGAGCTGTTTATCTCATATGGCCATATGTTCATGTTATTTCCTAGTGATCCGTGCCTCTTTTGAGGATGATCAGTAAAGATGTTTTGTTAATCTTGTAGTGGTCTATCCATTTTGGCGAGGATGTTGTAGTTGATCCGTGCATGCTATGCTATTGTTCGTGCCATGTCTAGCTTGCATTTTGTGTATTCTTGATGGGTGTATGCTTAGATTATCATGACTTGCTCTGTGGTGAGTGCATCGAGCTCATAAACATGCCTACTTGATATTTGTTTTCAGCATGCTCCAGTTTTCACTAAGTCTGAGAACTGATTATGTTTTTGCCATGTTCACATGCTTGCAATTGTATTTTCTGATCCCTTTTGGCTGAAGGTCACTAAGGGACTTTTGTTAAGATCTTTGAGTAGCTCCATGCCATGCTTTACTTTGCCATGTTCAGGTCCTGTAGCATGTAGTTTTGTTGCTCCGAAGAGTGCTATCTGATCTGAAATTCCATACAAGTGTTAATTTCACTAAGTCTGAGATCTGTTTACCATATGCATTTTTGCCATGCTTGTTTGAACCTGTTAATGGATGAATTGGCCGTAGCTCAGTGCTAGACTTTTGTTAAGCATCATGAATGCATCCCTGCCATATATTTTGATGCCATGTTTGAATGCTGTAGCATGTTCATCTTGTCGCATTTACATGGCTACTTGCTGTAAATCGCAGACCGGTGTCATATTTGAATCGCTTGCCATTTACAAACCGTAACTCCAATTCCGGTGTTCTTTATATCATTTTCAAACATTTTCATCTCATCTTTCCAGTGGCACACTTGGATTCCCAAGTTGAGGCTAGGTTCATGAATCCCTTGTCAAATCTTGCATATGCATCCCGCATCGCATCCCGCATAGCATACCATGTTTGCATCATATTGTTTCAGCCTTGCACGTGGTTGATTGTGTTCCGTTTGCTTGTTTGTCTTGTTTGGGTAGAGCCAAGAGACGAGTTCGCTAACGAGGAGCCCGTTGAGTTTGCTTTCGAGGATCCAGTCAACTCTGACAACTTTGCAGGCAAGATGATCATACCCTCGAAATCACTACTATCTTTGATTTGCTAGATGCTCGCTCTTTTGCTATGCCAATGCGACGATGCCTACCGGTTGCTTTCAAGCCTCCAAAATTTCCATGTCAAACTTCTAACCCACCATGTCCTATCAAACCATTGATTGGCTATGTTACCGCTTTGCTCAGCCCCTCTTATAGCGTTGCTAGTTGCAGGTGAAGATTGGAGACCGTTCCTTGTTGGAACATTTATTTAATTGTTGGGATATCATTATATTGCCATGTTATCTTAATGCATCTATATACTTGGTAAAGGGTGGAAGGCTCGGCCTCTCTCCTAGTGTTTTGTTCCACTCTTGCCGCCCTAGTTTCCGTCATATCGGTGTTATGTTCCCGGATTTTGCGTTCCTTATGTGGTTGGGTTATAATAGGAACCCCTTGATAGTTCACCTTGATTAAAGCTTTTCCAGCAATGCCCAACCTTGGTTTTACCATTTGCCACCTAGCCTCTTTTTCCCTTGGGTTTCCGGAGCCCGAGGGTCATCTTATTTTAACCCCCCCCCCCACGGGCCAGTGCTCCTCTGAGTGTTTGTCCACCTGTCAGCTGCCGGTGGCCACCAGGGGCAACTCTAGGCTGGCCTACCCGTACCTAAGACAATCTGAGTGTGCCCTGAGAAAGAGATAGGTGCAGCTCCTATCGGGATTTGTCGGCACATTCGGGCGGTGTTGCTGGATTTGTTTTAACCTGTCAAAGTGTCTTGAAGAACCGAGATACCGAGTCTGATCGGAACGTCTCGGGAGGAGGTCTATTCCTTCGTTGACCATGAGAGCTTGTCATGGGCTAAGTTGGGACTCCCCTGCAGGGATTTGAACTTTCGAAAGCCGTGCCCGCGGTTATGGGCAGATGGGAATTTGTTAATGTCCGGTTGTAGATAACTTGAATCTTAACTTAATTAAAATGAATCAACTGAGTGTGTTACCGTGATGGCCTCTTCACGGCGGAGTCCGGGAAGTGGACACGGTGTTGGAGTAATGCTTGCCGCAGGTTTGCTCTCTAGTTTCTCGCTCGCGCTTTGCCTCCTCTTCTCGCTCTCTTTTGCGAATAGGATAGCCACCATATTTGCTAGTCGCTTGTTGCAGCTCCACATATTTACCTTGCCTTACCTATTAACCTTAAATAGTCTTGATCGCGAGGGTGCGAGATTGCTGAGTCCCTGTGGCTCACAGATTACTATTACACCATATGCAGGGCCTGATGATTCCGCTCCAGGTGACGCGCTTGAGCTCAAGTGGGAGTTCGACAAAGACTCTCAATGATACTATGTTTCCTTTCCTGATGATCAGTAGTGGTGCCCAGTTGGGGGTGATCAGGACTATGTCGCATGTTGGGTTATCTTTTATTTTGGTGCCGTAGTCGGGCCATGAGTGTTTGAATGATGTAATGTTATTTATGTACTTGATTGACGTGGCGAGTGTAAGCCAACTATGTTATCTCCCCTTTTATTATCTATATTACATGGGATGTTGTGAAGATTGCCTAACTTGCGACATATGCCTTCAATGCGATTATGCCTCTAAGTCGTGCCTCGACACGTGGGAGATATAGTCACATCGAGGGTGTTACAAGTTGGTAATCAGAGCCTTCACCGACCTTAGGAGCCCCATTGCTTGATCGTTTTTAGCGGCCGAGTTGTGTCTAGAAAAATGTTTTGAGTCAGTTAGGAATTATATATCGGAGAGTTTAGGAATTCTTTTTACTTCCCAGTCTCCTCATCGCTTTGGTAAGGCATCTTGACGTAGAGTTTTGACTCTTCTCTTCTCAAATTTCACTAAAAAAAATTTAGGATCACGCGGGTATCTTGGAATCGTTCCGATGGTTTTATGACGAGAACATTGTCTTGGTGCCTCCTGTCAGGGGTTTTGTGGAAGTGTCCTGGGGAGTTGAGCTCTGAGGTGTTGTCGTCATAATTTTATCGTTGCAGTTCTGGAATACCTGAGTTTAGTACGCCGACATCGAAAATCTCTTTTATGCAGTTCGTTGGTGAGATATCCTCGACGCCACCCAGTACTGGGGCGGGAGTTCGGGAGTATCGCCATAACTTGTATAACGGATGCTTTTCGAAGGTTGAGGTAGATGGTTTCCGAAGTTTTCTCGGTTATGTGTTGAAGGATGGATACAGCTGGATGTAGGATTTGCTAGATTTGGGTGAGATATTATGCTTCCCCTGTATCCCCAACACCTGATTGCATAACCGGAAAGGTTCGGTAGTTTCATAGGTGGGAATCCTTGTAGCTCTAGTTTCTTCTTCCACGGATATTTGGTTTGAGATTGGGATTTCTTACCGAGTATTCGTTCTTGATCCGTGCCTTGTTGATTTATTTCTCTACCTAAATTCTAAGTGGCTTCTCAATTTATGTATATGTGACCATTTCAAGAGGAATGCATTCGTTCATTTTGTTCGGATGTGAATACTATATGTTGCAATTTTCATTCCGTTGGATTCATCTTCATTTTATCTGTCTATGTGCTAACGGTGGTAAATCTCTTCAGGATGGCTCCCGCTAAGAGCACCAGTCAGAATCAGAATCAAGATCCGCCACCACCTCCACCTCCTCCGGAGGCATGGCAAGCTATGATGGTCGCAACCAATGCAAACACACAGTTGATCATGCAAATTCTCCAAGAGCGCAATCAAGGCAACCAAGGGAACCAAGGCAACAATCAGAATCATTTTGCTACACTCAACCAGTTCCTTGCTAACGGGCCAAAGACTTTCAGCAATTGTGTTGAGGCAACCGATGCTGACGATTGGCTTGTGGATCTGTGCAAGCATTTTGAGTGCAGTAACGTCAGGCCTGAGGACTTTGTCAAGTTCGCTTCCTTCCAACTCAAAGATCAAGATGCAGAATGGTTCCAGCAGTACAAGGATTCCAGAGGTGGACGTGTGATCACTTGGGATGAATTCCGTCAAGATTTCAGAGCTCATCATATTCCTCAGAGTGTGGTTGAAAGCAAGCATGAGGAATTCCGCAACCTGAAGCAAGGCTCTTTGTCTGTCTATGACTACAACAAGTTGTTTCATAAGCTCACCCACTTTGCCAAGCGGGACGTCCCTGATGAGAAGAGCATGATATACCAGTTCAGGGGTGGTCTCAGAGAAGAAATTCAGCTAGCTCTTGTTCTCTTCGAGCCCTTGAGGTACGATGAGTTCTACAACATGGCATTGAAGCAAGAGGCTTCTCAACTGAGGTGTGATGCTTCCAAGAAGCGAGTCAGAGATGCTACTCCTTCTTCCTCTACTCAAGTGGCCAAGTAGCAGAAGTATTGGCTTCCTCCTCCTCCGTTCCGTCAGCCGTATCAGCAGAAGAGCAAACGTGGCAGTGGATCTTCCCACCCACCCAACCCGGGCTTTCAGAACAAGACTTCGTCTCAAGCTCCAAGATCGAGTGCTCCGTATCACCGTCCGCTTTCAGAGGTCACGTGCAATAAGTGCCAACAGAAGGGTCACTATGCCAACAAGTGTCTCAATCAGAGGCGTCTTCCTCCTCCTCCTCCTGTGAGATCGGCAAGTACAGCTGTGGTCAAGCATAACCCCAAGCACGCCAAGGTTAACTTGATGAACGCAGCTCAGGCAGAGGACTCATCAGATGTCATCATGGGTAACCTTCCTGTTAACGTTGTTCCTGCAAAAGTTCTTTTTGACACGGGTGCATCGCATTGTTTCATCTCGAGACAGTTTTAATCTAAGCATGGTTTGGCTTTGCAAATTTTGCCTAGTCCATTAGCAGTTGTCTGTCCCGGTAGGCGCATGCATGCTAACTCCATTGCTCCGGATGTTACTATCACCTTGGGTGACTACAAGTTTCTGGCTTCTCCAACGGTTCTTGGTGACTCGGATATTGATCTTATTATCGGAATGGATTGGCTTTCTAAGCACAAGGCGCATCTTGATTGTGCTGCCAAGCAGATTCAATTGACTCATTCGTCTGAGGATGTAATTGTCTTTGCCGCTCGGGATAATACCATCTGTCTGTTTTCTCTCAATGAGAAGGGTGAACTGGATGCTATCTCGCAAATTCCAGTCGTTTTCGAATATCAAGACGTCTTTCCAGAAGAGCTTCCAGGAATGCCTCCGCACCGGCCAGTTGAATTCGTTATTGATCTTGAGCCCGGCACGGAACCTGTGTGCAAGCGTCCTTACAAGCTCGGACCTGAAGAGTTGAAGGATCTGAAGAAGCAACTCGATATTCAAGAAAGAATGGGTCTCATCCGGCCTAGTTCTTCTCCGTGGGGTTGTGGTGTTCTTTTTCTGAAGAAGAAGGATGGAACGGACCGACTTTGTGTTGATTACCGTCCATTGAACAAGAAGACCATCAAGAACAAATACCCACTTCCCAACATCAACGAGCTATTCGAACAACTCAAAGGTGCCGAAGTATTCTCCAAGCTTGATCTCCGTATGGGTTATCATCAGATTCGAATCCGTGAACAAGATATTCCCAAGACAGCCTTCAGGACAAGCTATGGTTCATATGAATACACTGTCATGTCTTTTGGCCTCGTCAACGCTCCTCTGACGTTCTCTCGCATGATGAACTTCATCTTCAACGCCTACAGCAATGACTTCGTTTTGGTCTATCTCGACGACATTCTGGTTTTCTCGAAGAACAAGGAAGATCATGCCAATCACTTGCGTTTGGTGCTCGATAAGCTAAGAGAACACAAGTTCTACGCCAAGTTCTCCAAGTGCGAATTTTGGCTCGATGAGGTTCTTTATCTTGGTCATATCATCTCTGCCAAGGGCATTGCGGTGAATCCTGAGAAGGTGTCTGCAATTGTGAATTGGGAACCTCCTCAGAACGTGAAGCAACTCCGTAGCTTCCTCGGTCTCGCAAGCTACTGCCGAAGATTCATTGAAAACTTTTCTAAGATCACGAAGCCTCTCTCAAATCTTCTCCAGAAAGCACGTCAAGTACGTTTGGTCTCCGGAGTGTGACATTGCTTTCAACACTTTGAGAGAGAAATTGATCACTGCTCCAGTTCTGACTCCGCCCGATGAATCCAAGCCGTACGAGGTCTTTTGTGTTGCCTCTCTCCAAGGTCTTGGCACAATATTGATGCAAGAGAAGAAAGTTGTTGCTTATACCTCTCGCCAATTGAAGACCAATGAGAAGAACTACCCCACTCATGATCTCGAGTTGGCAGCAGTTGTGCATGCTCTTTTGACTTGGAGACATCTCTTATTGGGAAGAAAAGTGGACATTTTCACTGATCACAACAGTCTCAAGTACATCTTCACTCAGCCTAATCTCAACCTCAGACAAACTCGATGGGTCGAAATGATTCAAGAGTATAATCCGAGTATCGAGTATACTCCAGGCAAGGCCAATGTGATTGCTGACGCATTGAGCAGGAAAGCTTATTGCAACAGTCTTATTCTCAAGCCTTATCAACCCGAGCTTTGTGAAGCTTTCCGCAAACTTAATCTGCAAGTTGTTCCTCAAGGTTTCCTCGCCAACCTTCAAGTCTCTCCTACCTTGGAAGACCAGATTCGCTAAGCTCAGCTTCTTGATGCTATGGTGAAAAAGGTGAAGATTGAGATTGCCAAGAGTCAACCCAAGTACAAGTGCTACCGCCTTGATGACAAGGACACTCTCTTCTTTGAGGATCGTATCGTTGTGCCCAAAGGTGACCTCCGTAAAGTGATCATGAACGAGGCTCACAATTCTCTCCTCTCCATCCACCCTGGGAGCACGAAGATGTATCAGGACCACAAGCAGACTTATTGGTGGACTCGAATGAAGCACGAGATTGCTCAATTCGTGAATGAGTGTGATGTCTGCAGAAGAGTGAAGGTAGAACACCAAAGGCCAGCTGGTCTCCTCCAACCTCTTGCCATTCCAGAATGGAAGTTTGACCACATTGAGCTGGACTTCGTGACTGGGTTTCCAAAGTCCAAGCGTGGCAATGATGCTATATTCGTTGTCATTGACAAACTCACCAAAGTGGCTCACTTTCTGCCTATCAAAGAGTCAACCACTGCAGCTCAATTGGCGGAACTCTATACCTCTCGAATTGTCTCTCTGCACGGTAATCCACAAGTGATCTCTTCAGACCGTGGCAGCATCTTTACCTCTTAGTTTTGGGATTCTTTTCAGAAGGCCATGGGCACCAACATCCTCTTCAGCACAGCTTTCCATCCTCAAACTAGCGGTCAAGTCGAGCATGTCAACCAGATTCTTGAAGATATGCTCAGGGCTTGTGTGATCTCCTTCGGCATGAAGTGGGAGGATTGTCTTCCTTATGCTGAATTCTCCAACAACAACAATTTTCGAGCAAGTTCGGGCAAGGCCCCATTTGAAATTCTGTATGGCAGGAAGTGTCGTACCCCTCTCAACTAGTCTGAAACCGGTGAACGTCAGCTTTTGGGTAATGACTTAATCACAGAGGCAGAGGAAATGTGCGAAGTCATTCGAGATAACCTCAAAGCAGCCCAATCCCGTCAGAAGAGCTACTATGACAGTAAGCACCGTGATTTGGCTTTCGAGATCGGAGATCATGTTTACCTACGCGTCTCTCCTATGAAAGGTACTCGTCGCTTCGGTATCAAAGGGAAGCTTGCTCCCAGATACGTGGGACCTTTCAAGATTGTCAGCAAGAGAGGCGATCTCGCCTATCAACTCGAGCTTCCTTCAAACTTTGCAAATGATCATGACGTGTTCCATGTCTCTCAGCTTCGAAAGTGCTTCAAGACTCCTGACCGCACCGTCAACTTCGAGGACATTGAGCTCCAAGAAGATCTCTCTTATCGTGAGCACCCAGTTGCTATTCTTGAAGAGACTGAACGCAAGACTCGCAACAAGTCAATCAAATTCCTCAAAGTCAAGTGGTCACACCATTCCGACCGTGAAGCTACCTGGGAACGCGAGGATCACCTCTGTTCTGAGTACCCGGCGTTCTTTCAGTCCTAGATCTCGGGACGAGATCCTTTCGTAGTGGTGGAGTGTTGTAACACCCCGGATATGACGTTCCCAATATGTATTCCAACTCTTGCCATTTCCGACCTTAAGTTATTTTATTTTCTTGGGTTCGGGTTTTTGTCTCCGTGTGGTGTTATCATTGTCATGCATCTCATATCATGTCATCATGTGCATTGCATTTGCATACGTGTTCATCTCTTGCATTCGAGCATTTTCCCCGTTGTCCGTTTTGCATTTCGGCGCTTTGTTCTCCTCCGGTGGTCACTTCTACCTTTCTTTCATGTGTGGGGATTAAACATTGCCAGATTGGACCGATACTTGCCAAGCGGCCTTGGTTTACTACTGGTAGACCGCCTGTCAAGTTTCGTATCATTTGGACTTCATTTGATGCTCCAATGGTTAACCGAGGGACCGAAAAGGCCTCGTGTGTGTTGCAGCCCAACACCCCTCCAAGCTAGCCCAAAACCCACCAAAACCATCTCCATCATCTAGAGTGTTCGATCACGATCGCGTGGCCGCAAACCGCACCTCATTTGGACTCTCCTACCTCCTCCTATGTCTATATAAAGACCCCCTCCGAAATTCTCCTTCTCCTTCCCCTAAAACCCTAGTCTCCTTCGTCTCCACGCGTCGGCGGACACTTTTCCGTCCGGCCGGACACGTCCACTCCGCCTGCCCACGCCACGTGGCGCCTCCCTATTCGCCCGGTCGCCGCGCCCACTTCGCCGCGCCTCCACCCGCGCGCTGGCCCGCTCGGCCCACGTAGGGCCCCAGCGGGCCCGAAGCTCCACGCCGCCCGGGAGCCCGAGCCGCCGCCGTCCTCTTCCTCCACGACGCCCGGTCGCTGGCCGCCGCCGCCACAGCGCCACCGCGCGCCATCGCCGACCTCCGCCTCTTCCCCGCCGTCCGACGCCGGCCGGCGCAGGGGCGCCCGACCCGGCCCTCGCCGCGGTCCGCAACGGCCGCCCGCACCTTCCTCGCCGCCCTCCGGCTCCCCGCCGGCCGGATCCGGCGGGATCCGGCCCGGGAGCACCTCGCTGCGTCATCCCCGCTCCGGCCACCTCCGTTTCCCGGTGAACCTCGGGAAGCGCGCCGCGATCCAGATCTGATAGCTATAGTAAACCCTAACCGCGAGGTGGAATTTTCTTCCAAGTGCTAAAAATCTCAGATCCATATGCTCCTATTCATCGTGCTATAACTTTGCATCCATAGCTCCGTTTTGGGCATATAGCATATCAAAATGTTGGTCTCAGAGAGTACATTATTTCATTACATTGCATCATTTTCATTTCAGTTCATCTTGATGCCCGAAATGCTGTTAGAAGAGGGCTACTTGAGATATTTGTCAGATGTGCTGCTCCATTTAGTTATTTGTCATTTTTGCCATGATTATTGTGTGCATGATATGCCCATGAGCTCTACATATGTTTTGTCAAGGGTTTTTCCATCTTTCCAGAGGTGCAACCCATGTATTTTTGTGATGTGTGTGGTGACTAGTACAAGCTTGCAAAGTGAGGCACTTGGTAATGCTGATCTCAGGGACTTGGCATTTCCACTAAGTCCTTGAGCTGTTTATCTCATATGGCCATATGTTCCTGTTGTTTCCTAGTGATTCGTGCCTCTTTTGAGGATGATCAGTAAGGATGTTTTGTTAATCTTGTAGTGGTCTATCCATCCATGTCTTTGTTTGCAATTATGGAGCACACTAGCTTGAGTAAATCGAGCTCTACTTTTGCTACTTCGTGAATCTTGGCAGATTGTCTACTTGTTAGCGATTTTGCCGAGGATGTTGTAGTTGATCCATGCATGCTATGCTATTGTTCTTGCCATGTCTAGCTTGCATTTTGTGTATTCTTTATGGATGTATGCTTAGCTTGTCATGACTTGCTCTGTGGTGAGTGCATCGAGCTCGTAAACTTGCCTACTTGACATCTGTTTCAGCATGCTCCAGTTTTCACTAAGTCTGAGAACTGATTATGCTTTTGCCATGTTCACATGCTTGCAATTTTATTTTCTGATCCCTTTTGGCTCATGGTCACTAAGGGACTTTTGTTAAGATCTTTGAGTAGCTCCATGCCATTCTTTACTTTGCCATGTTCAGGTCCTGTAGCATGTAGTTTTGTTGCTCCGAAGAGTGCTATCTGATCTGAAATTCCAGACAAGTGTTAATTTCACTAAGTCTGAGATCTGTTTACCATATGCATTTTTGCCATGCTTGTTTGAACCTGTTAATGGATGAATTGGCCATAGCTAAGTGGTAGACTTTTGTTAAGCATCATGAATGCATCCCTGCCATGTATTTTGATGACATGTTCGAATGCTGTAGCATGTTGATCTTGTCGCATTTAGATGGCTACCTGCTGTAAATCGCAAACCGGTGTCATATTTGAATCACTTGCCATTTCCAAACCGTAACTCCGATTCCGGCGTTCTTTATATCGTTTTCAAATGTTTTCATCTCATTTTTCCAGTGGCACACTTGGATTCCCACGTTGAGGCCAGGTTCATGCATCCCTTTTCAAATCTTGCATATGCATCCCGCATCGCATCCCGCATAGCATACCATGTTTGCATCATATTGTTTGAGCCTTGCACGTGGTTGATTGTGCTCCGTTTGCTTGTTTGTCTTTTTTTGGTAAAGCCGGGAGACAAGTTCGCTAACGAGGAGCCCGTTGAGTTTGCTTTCGAGGATCCAGTCAACTCTGACAACTTTGCAGGCAAGATGATCATACCCTCGAAATCACTACTATCTTTGCTTTGCTAGATGCTCGCTCTTTTGCTATGCTAATGCTACGATGCCTACCACTTGCTTTCAAGCCTCCCAAATTGCCATGTCAAACTTCTAACCCACCATGTCCTAGCAAACCGTTGATTGGCTATGTTACCGCTTTGCTCAACCCCTCTTATAGCATTGCTAGTTGCAGGTGAAGATTGGAGACCGTTCCTTGTTGGAACATTTATTTACTTGTTGGGATATTATTATATTGCCATGTTATCTTAATGCATCTATATACTTGGTAAATGGTGGAAGGCTCGGCCTCTCGCCTAGTGTTTTGTTCCACTCTTGCCGCCCTAGTTTCCGTCATATCGGTGTTATGTTCCCGGATTTTGCGTTCGTTACGCGGTTGGGTTATAATGGGAACCCCTTGATAGTTCGCCTTGATTAAAGCTTTTCCAGCAATGCCCAACCTTGGTTTTACCATTTGCCACCTAGCCTCTTTTTCCCTTGGGTTTCCGGAGCCCGAGGGTCATCTTATTTTAAACCCCCCCCCCCCCGGGCCAGTGCTCCTCTAAGTCTTGGTCCACCTGTCAGCTGCTGGTGGCCACCAGGGGCAACTCTGGGCTGGCCTACCCGTACCTAACACTATCTGAGTGTGCCCTGAGAAAGAGATATGTGCAGCTCCTATTGGGATTTGTCGGCACATTCAGGTGGTGTTGCTGGATTTGTTTTAACCCGTCGAAGTGTCTTGAAGAACCGAGATACCGAGTCTGATCGGAACGTCTCGGGAGGAGGTATATTCCTTCGTTGACCATGAGAGCTTTTCATGGGCTAAGATGGGACTCCCCTACAGGGATTTGAACTTCCGAAAGCCGTGCCCGCGGTTATGGGCAGATGGGAATTTGTTAATGTCTGGTTGTAGATAACTTGAACCTTAACTTAATTAAAATGAATCAACTGAGTGTGTTACCGTGATGGCCTCTTCTCGGCGGAGTCCGGGAAGTGGACACGGTGTTGGAGTAATGCTTGCCGCATGTTTGCTCTCTAGTTTCTCGCTCGCACTTTGCCTCCTCTTCTCGCTCTCTTTTGCGAACAGGATAGCCACCATATTTGCTAGTCGCTTGCTGCAGATCCACATATTTACCTTGCCTTACCTATTAAGCTTAAATAGTCTTGATCATGAGGGTGCGAGATTGCTGAGTCCTTGTGGCTCACAGATTACTATTACACCAGATGCAGGGCCTGATGATTCCGCTCCAGGTGACGCGCTTGAGCTCAAGTGGGAGTTCAACGAAGACTCTCAATGATACTATGTTTCCTTTCCTGATGATCAGTAGTGGTGCCCAGTTGGGGGTGATCGGGACCGTGTCGCATGTTGGGTTATCTTTTATTTTGGCGCCGTAGTCGGGCCATGAGTGTTTGAATGATGTAATGTTATTTATGTACTTGATTGACGTGGCGAGTGTAAGCCAACTATGTTATCTCCCCTTTTATTATCTATATTACATGGGATGTTGTGAAGATTGCCTAACTTGCGACATATGCCTTCAATGCAATTATGCCTCTAAGTCGTGCCTCGACACGTGGGAGATATAGTTGCATCGAGGGTGTTACATAAACCCGGCCAGTCGCTTCCCTCTTTTGCATGATATCTCCCAAAGGAGCAGAGCTGACCACAGTGATGGGATGACCTAGAAAATAATGTTTAAGCTTCCGGCTGGCCAAGAACACCCCATATATAAGCTTCTGCCAGTGTGGATATCTCTGCTTGGACTCAATAAGCACATCACTAATATAGTAAACCGGCCTTTGAACTGGATATTCCTTGCCTGCCTCCTTCCTTTCTACCACAATGGCTACACTGACAGCCCAGTTATAAGCAGCCACATATAACAACAAAGGTTCCTTAAAAACAGGGGCAGCAAGCATGGCGGCTCAGCCAACTATTTCTTTACGTCCTTAAACGCTGCATTAGCGGCATCACTCTATATAAAATTATCTGTCTTTTTCATCATCTGATACAGGAGGGTGGGCTTCTCTCCTAAGTGGCTTTTGAACCGGCTTAAAGCCGCAATACGACCAGCTAGACGTTGCACATCATTGACACACACCGGCTTAGCCAGAGAAGTGATGGCTTTGATCTTCTCCGGATTAGGTTCATTTCCTCTATTATACACCAAAAAACCCAGGAGATTGCCTGCCGACACACCAAAAACACACTTGGCCGGGTTAAGCATCATCTTGTAAACCCGGAGATTATCAAAGGTTTCCTTCAAATCATCTATCAATGTCTCTTGCTCTCTGAATTTCACCACAATATCATCCACATAAGCATGAACATTACACCCAATTTGGTAATGAAGGAAATTTTGTACACATCTCTGATAAGTCCCCTGGGCACCCTTGAGCCCAAAAGGCATAGACACATAGCAGAAGGCTCCAAAGAGAGTTATGAAAGTTATCTTCTCCTGGTCCTTAACTGCCATCTTGATTTGATGATAACCAGAATAAGCATCCAAAAAACTCAAATGCTCACAACCCGTCGTAGCATCAATAATCTGATCAATATGAGGTAGAGCAAAAAGATAAGTTGGACAAGCCTTGTTTAAATCTGTATAGTCCACACACATACGCCAAGTGTCGTTCTTCTTAAGTACCAGCACCGTGATAGCCAACCACTCAGGATGGAAAAATTTAATGATAAACCCAGCTGCCAAGAGCCGGGCTACTTCTTCTCTGATGGCCTTCCGTCTCTCCTCATTAAAATGGCGAAGAAACTGTTTGACCGGCTTAAACTTTGGATCAATGTTAATAGTGTGCTCAGCGAGTTTTCTCGGTACACCTGGCATGTCTGAAGGCTTCCATGCAAAGATGTCCCGGTTCTCACAGATGAACTCGATGAGCGCGCTTTCCTAATTCAGATCCAGATTAGCACTGATGCCGAACTGCTTGCATGAGTCGCCAGGAACAAAATCAACCATCTTGGTATCATCTACTGATTTAAACTTTAAAACCAGATCATGCTCTGTGGTTGGCTTTTTCAAAGATGTCATATCTGCCGGGTCAACATTGTCCTTGTAAAATTTTAACTCCTCCATTGCACAAACCGACTCAGCATAAGCCGCATCCCCTTCTTCACATTGCAGAGCTATCTTACGGCTTCCATGCACTCTAATGGTTCCCTTGTGACCCGACATCTTGAGCTGCAGATACACGTAACATGGTCGCGCCATGAACTTGGCATAAGCCGACCATCCAAATAGAGCGCGATATGGGCTGTGGATCTTGACCACTTCAAAGGTCAACCTCTCTGACCTAGAGTCATAATCATCTCCAAAAACAACTTCTAGAGCTATCCTACCAACTAGATATTCCAACTTACCAGGCACCACGCCATGGAAAACGGTGTTTGACGGCTTAAGATTTTTATTAGCCAATCCCATGCGATGGAAAGTTTCATAATAAAGGATATTGATGCTGCTCCCTCCGTCCATGAGTACTTTGGTAAACTTATACCCTCCGACCTGAGGTGTGACCACCAAAGCCAAATGACCCGGATTATCAACCCGGGGCGGGTGATCTTCCTGACTCCATACGTTGGGCTGCTCAGACAAGCACATGTAATGAGGAGTCGCCGGCTCAACAGCTAGTGGTATAGACATGATACTGCCCACTGTTCAACTGCTTCGGGTTGCTCTGATAACCAGACTATTGCTGCTGTTGACCCCCCCTGATTACTCTGCTGGTTGTAACCACCCTGATTTTCGTGATTACCTTGATTTCCCTAGAATCCAGAGTTAGAAACACCATCGCCATAACCTGGACCGTGAAAGCCGGATCCAGAACCACCACCTGGCCCATGACTGTCTTGAAAAAGATTGGAATTCTTGTATTCTTTCATAATGTGACAATCTTTCCAGAGGTGCCCGGATGGTCTTTCCCTCGTACCATGTCTTGGGCAGGGCTGATTTAACATCTGTTCAAGATTGATACCGGATCCTCCGGCCCGTGGGGGCGGTCTACCCTTGCGACGCTGACCATTATTATGTGCATGGTGTTAGCCACAAAGTCAAAATTATTATCTGCCTTGCACTTACCGTTGCCTCCCTGGTTTGCTGGGTTATGCTGCTGCCCCTTGGCATTGCTGCTCTTCCTTCCCTTCCCCGGCTTTTCGACATCAGACTCGGGGTCCTTGGTACTATCAGAGTCAGCATACTTCACTAGATCCTCCATGAGCGTCCCCATGTCATTGCAATGGCGTTTGAGCCGCCCTAGCTTCTACTTTAAGGGTGTGAAACGACAATTGTTCTCCAACATCAACACTGCTGAGTCGGCATTGATGCGATCCGACAAGTGCAAGATTGTTGAGACCCGGTGCTCCCAATGGGTTGTTGACTCGCCTTCTTCTTGAACACAGGAGGCCAGATTCACAATTGACATGGGCTGTTTACATGTGTCTTTGAAGTTCTGGATGAATCAGGCCTTTAACCCGACCCATGACCCGATGGAATTAGCAGGGAGCCCCTTCAACCAAGTACGGGCCGTTCCTTCCAACATCCGGGGGAAATATTTAGAGCATGCAGCCTCGCTGACATCCAACAATTCCATAGCCATCTCATAACTCTCAATCCACGCCTCAGGACTTAAATCGGCGGTATAGTTAGGAACCGTACAAGGTCCTCTAAAATCCTTGGGCAGGCACTCATTACGCAGATTCAGCACTAAGCATGGCACGCCAAAATTTCTAAAGGTTACACCTGGCTCCACAGAAGTGGTTGGACGAACCGGAGTGGGTCGACGGGCTCTTCCTTGATTCACCACGTTCTGAGCATCAGCACCACCACTCGCCGGGTTATGTCCGCATGGCGGGTTATGGTTCCGTCCACTGCTTGATACCGCCGGCTCTTCAAGATGTCTGCTGTAACTTCGGCTAGGGCATGGGGTGGAATGAATCCTGTCACGACTGTAAGAATAAGCCTGCTGCTGGGTCAGTGCTGTTTGAAGAAGCTCTCTAGCTCTCTGTGTCTTGACCGTCGTTGGCGACTCACCATCAACCAGAAGAGTCGCTAGTCGTGACGCAGCAGCAATCATGTTATCCAAACGGTTAGAATAATGACCCGGTGGCGTCGGTACGTGCTGCGGTGGGTTATTGTTCTGGCGAGGCGGGTCCTTTGTGCGTGGCTGAACCGGCGTACCCGTCCCAGGTGCTTCGACCCGGTTTGGTACTACCGGGTTACTGGTTCCTAGTCCTGGCATGTTAAAGAGATTCCTTGCCTCATAGACAGAAGGCAGACGAGTCTGATGCCTCCTCCTCATGACTTCATTGGAAGCGTTCTGATCTATCATGAGCCGGTAAGACTGTGACTGAATCCGTTGTGCCTGAGCATCCAAAGCGGCCCACTCCTCGGCCATCCTGGTATTTTCTGCGTTTAGCGCCTCCTTGGCCTATGCTATCTCATCACGCACTTTCGTGATCGCCGCATTATGCTGATCCTGATCCACCGGGTTAACCACCGCTGTTAACAACACTGTCATCTTGTCCAGGAAATCGGTTAAAACCTGAGTCGGCGGGTGCTCTGGGCCTCCTGCTCCGGCAGCCATTGCCGCTGCTGATTGGGAAATCAGCTCTGCCACCGTTGATGAGTGTTGCACAGGCTGTGTACCGTCCATGAAGATTGCAACCCGGTTCGGCGGCTCACAGGGTCTGGAATACTGTCGCCATCGGAATAGCCCCCAAGCCGGCCGTCTGGCAGTTGGTACAACGACTCGGTCTCACCGGTGGATGACTCACCATCAAAGTGAATGACAGTCTCACCGCCAGATACCTATCTATCCTTAGATTCCACTCCATGCATAAATCCCACAAAGGCACGATTCATGGTGGGCCGAACCCGGGCAGGTCTCGCACGCTAAGCCGTCTCGATGATGTTGGTGCAGATGTCTGGCTCAGGGCCCGGTTCGCCGATCTTGTCGATGAAGACATGAATTCCACCGACGGGGGCCTAGTACCCGTGCTCAATTGAGCCGGCCTCGGGGCCCCAACCTGCATCGTCGATGTAGAGCTTGCCGCGACGACTCTTGGTCATCCGTCCCACATCGTATCCCTTGATCCCTTCAAAGTTGCCCTCTAAGAACTTGAAACCATCATGCGACAGCCCCATGGTGGGCGCCAACTATCGTGGAATTGTCACGGCATACGTTCTAATGTGAGGACTTAGTCGTGGAGCCATCGCGATGAGGTTAGCTTAAAGGGGTTAATCAGGAAAAAGGACAGGAGGAGTTTATACTGGTTCGGTCCCTTACAACGAAGGTAAAAGCCTAGTCAAGTTGTAGGTGGTATTGCTAGGGTTTCGATGAGCAGGGAGCGAATATGCTTGACCCGGCTCTTGATCTATTGTTTCTTGTCATAAGCCGCCGCTAGGCCATTCCCTTATATACACGGGTTGACGCCCTGCAGGCTACACAGTCCTGGTCGGCTTATACAACGTATCCGTCTCGGTGACCTTTCTTATATGCCTTACAACACAAGTTTACATACATGGAGGTTTACATCCATGGGCCTTAAGCTGCCTTCAGGTCTGGTCCCTCTACCAAGCCTATCTTTGAATCGGCATATGATCTTGGGCTTCATTGTGAAGAATTGTCATAGGGATGACACGGCCCCTCCTGGGCGGGTCATACCTAATAGTTATATCCCCAACACTTAGTGTGGTATCAAATGTCACAACGTAACTGGTTGACTATAAATATGATCTACAGGTGTCTCCGATGGTGTTTGTTGAGTTGGCATAGATCGAGATTAGGATTTGTCACTCTGACTGTCGGAGAGGTATCTCTAGGCCCTCTCAGTAATGCACATCACTATAAGCCTTGCAAGTAATGTGACTAATGAGTTAGTTGTGGGATGTTGCATTACGGAATGAGTAAAGAGACTTGCCGGTAACGAGATTGAACTAGGTATTGAGATACCGACGATCGAATCTCGGGCAAGTAACATACCGATGACAAAGGGAAAATGTATGTTGTTATGCGGTTTGACCGATAAGGATCTTCATAGAATATGTAGGAACCAATATGAGCATCCAGGTTCCACTATTGGTTATTGACCGGAAGTGATTCTCAGTCATGTCTACATAGTTCTCGAACCCATAGGATCCGCATACTTAACGTTCGATGACGACCGGTATTATGAGTTTATGTGTTTTGATGAACCGAAGGTAGTTCGGAGTCCCGGATGTGATCGCGGACATAACGAGGAGTCTTGAAATGATCGAGACATAAAGATATATATATTGGAAGGCTATTTTTGGACTTTGGAATGGTTCCGGATGAGTTCGAGCATTTACCAGAGTACCGGGGCGTTACCGGAACCCCCCGAGGAGTCAATGGGCCTTATTGGGCCTTAGTGGGAGAGAGAAGCAGGCGGCCAAGGAGGGGGAGCCCCCTCCCAACCCCAATCCTAATTGGGGAGGGGGCCGGCCCCCCTTTCCTTCTCTCCCTCTCCCTCTTCCTTCTTCTCCTACTCCAACTAGGGAAGGGGGAAACCTACTCCTACTGGAAGTAGGACTCCCTCCTTGGGCGCGCCATGAGAGGGGCGGCCCTCCCCTCCTCCACTCCTTTATATACGGGGGAGGAGCACCACATAGACACACAAGTTGATTGTTTAGCCGTGGCGGTGCCCCCCTCCACAGAATTCCACCTCGGTCATATTGTTGTACTGCTTAGGTGAAGCCCTGTGTCGGTAACTTCATCATCACCGTCATCACACCGTCGTGCTGACGAGAATCTCCCTCGTCCTCAGCTGGATCAAGAGTACGAAGGACGTCACCGAGCTGAACGTGTGCAGATCGCGAAGGTGTCGTGCGTTCGGTACTTGATCGGTTGGATCGTGAAGACATTCGACCACATCAACCGCATTTCATAATGATTCCGCTTTCAGTCCACGAGGGTACGTAGACATACTCTCCCCCTCTCATTGCTATGGATCTCCTAGATAGATCTTGCGTGATCATAGGAATTTTTTTTGGAATACTGTGTTGAAAGCACAAGTGCTCCCTAGGTGGTTTTGATAATTGATGACAACATATCTCTTGTTGGACTAACATTTCTATCTAGCATGTTTCAGATAAGTTCAACAATGGAGTGGCATGGACTAAAGGTTGTGGGAACTCCTTCAAGATGCTAAGGACAAAGGATTGGCTAAAGCTTCAAGCTCAAGACTCTTCATTTTACATTTTAGTGATCCAAGATCACATTGAGTCCATAGGAAAAGCCAATACTATCAAGGAGGGATGAGGTGTTGCTTAATGAGCCTCTTTCTTCATGTGCTTAATGATATGCTCCAAAATCCTTAGCTACTTTCCCACTTCCACATATGACCTAAACCCTAAGCCAAACTCGGTCCTACCGATTTTTCCTATCCGGCGCCACCGAGTTTCACTTGTCATAAGCCACTGCCAAACCCTAATCATTTCTGTATCACCGATGGGATCTCGGTCTCACCGAGATGGGCTTGCAAACTCTCTGCTACCCATTGCAATATTCTCGGTCCCACCGAGATATGCAATCGGTTCCACCGAGTTTGCTTGGCCAAATCTCAGTTTCACTTATTATCCAAATCGGTCCCACCGAGTTTGAGTAATCGGTCAAACCGAGTTTTGGATTTACCCTAACCCTAGCACATCGGTCCCACCGAGTTGATCCAGTCGGTCCCACCGAAATCTCTAACGGTCACTAGGTTTACATTTTCGGTCCGACCGAGTTTATTGATTCGGTCCCACCGAGATTGGAAAACTGTGAAACGGTTGGATTTTGTGTGGAGGCTATATATACCCCTCCACCTCCTCTTCATTCGTGGAGAGAGCCATCAGAACGCATACACCATTCCAACTCATATGTTCTGAGAGAGAACCACCTACTCATGTGTTGAGACCAAGATATTCCATTCCTACCATATGAATCTTGATCTCTAGCCTTTCCCAAGTTGCTTTCCACTCAAATCTTCTTTCCACAAAATCCAAATCCTATGAGAGAGAGTTGAGTGTTGGGGAGACTATCATTTGAAGCACAAGAGCAAGGAGTTCATTACCTACACACCATTTGTTACTTCTTGGAGAGTGGTGTCTCCTAGATTGGCTAGGTGTCACTTGGGAGCCTCCGACAAGATTGTGGAGTTGAACCAAGGAGTTTGTAAGGGCAAGGAGATCGCCTGCTTCGTGAAGATCTACCACTAGTGAGGCAAGTCCTGTGTGGGCGATGGCCATGGTGGGATGGACAAGGTTGCTTCTTCGTGGACCATTTGTGGGTGGTTGCTTCTTCGTGGACCCTTCGTGGGTGGAGCCCTGTGTGGACTCGCGCAACCGTTACCCTTGGGTGGAGCCCTGTGTGGACTCGCGCAACCGTTACCCTTTGTGGGTTGAAGTCTCCATCAACGTGGATGTAGGATAGCACCACCTATCCGAACCACGGGAAAAACATCCGTGTCTCCAATTGCGTTTGATCTCTCCAAACCCTTCCCTTTACATTCTTGCAAGTTGCATGCTTTACATTCCGCTGCTCATATACTCTTTGCATTCTTGCTTGATATGTTTTGTGTGTGTTGAAATTGTGCCTAAACTCCACTCAAACCAAAAAGCTTAAAAATTGCAACTTGAGCATTATGTGTCTAATCACCCCCCTCTAGACACATCTACTTCTAGATCCTACAAGTGGTATCAGAGCTTTGGTCTCCATTGCCTTGGTTTAATCACCATTAGAGGAAGATGGATGTGTCTACATTAGGGAGTCTTTAGACATAGAGTGCCTATTCTTGATGGAGAGTGTTTCCATGAGTGGAAAAATGAGATGCTTGTAATCTTCAATCAATATCATTTGAACAAGTATATTGCTAGCCCTTGTGCACCTCATATTGATCCTTTGCATCCTACCCTAGATGAAGATATTGACATGATTCGCAATCTTAGAACTATTGAGCTCATCATTAGAGGATTGCCCAAAAATTTGATTGCTAGTTTGCCTACTCTTAATTGTGCCTATACTATATGGAAATTTCTTGAGGAACGATTTCCCGATCTTTCCTTGAAAACTTTGGATGAAATTCTCCATAAATCTATTGCCTTGAGTAAGATGAACTCTAGTGATCCTAGTTTTGGTAATTGTCTATTTGAACTTACCAATCTTATGCATGCTAAAGGAGATGTTGGAATCATTAGTGATATCATATTCGAAGCTATAAGAATTCATAAAAGTGACCACTTTGATGATCATTTATCTAATGAATTACCCTCTCTAGGAAATGATGAGTCACAAGATCATGATGAACATGGATACTATGATGATGATGATGATAGTGACTTCGATCTTGATGATGCAATGAGACATTTTGGTCTTATGGCAAATCTTCGGGGATATGAATCAGGAGGAAAGGAATGGGTTCTTGATAGTGGATGTACTGATCATATGACCGGAGATGAAGAGATGTTTCGTGAGCTTGATGAAAATGACGGCCCTCGAAAATATGTCACCTTTGGTGATAATTCAAAGGGTAAAGTGGTTGGCCTTGGTAAGGTGGCCATCTCACATGATAGTTCCATTGAAAATGTCATGCTCGTTGAATCTCTCGGCTACAACTTACTTTCAGTATCTAGACTTGCTGATTTCGGTTTGAATGTCCTATTTACTGAGGTAGATTACCAAGTATTTCGTTGAGACAATCTTAAAATGGTCTTTACCGGTTTCTTTACATTGTCGATTTCTCTAAAAAGGCACAACCTAAAACTTGCTTTGTTGCTAAATCCTCAAAAGGTTGGTTGTGGCATAGACGACTAGGTCACGTTGGCATGAGAAACCTTGACAAGCTTATTAAAGGAAATCATATCCTTGGAGTTAACGATGTCATATTTGATAAGGATAGACTTTGCAGTGCTTGTCAAGCAGGTAAACAGGTTGGAGGAAGGCATCCCGTGAAGAACATCATGACCACAAGAAGGCCACTCGAGCTACTTCATATGGATCTTTTTGGTCCCAACGCCTACAAGAGTCTCGATGGAAATTCTTTTGGTTTAGTTATAGTTGATGATTTTTCAAGATTTACATGGGTGCTCTTTCTTAATGACAAGTCGCAGGTCCAGAAGATCTTCAGAAACTTCGCTAGGAAGGCCCAAAATCAGTTTGACGTGAAGATCAAGAAGGTTTGGTGTGACAACGGAACGGAGTTCAAGAACGCAAATGTGGACACCTTTCTTGACAAAGAAGGGATTTCACACGAGTTCTTGGCTACGTACACACCTCAACAAAATGGAGTTGTTGAGAGGAAGAACCGGATGCTCATTGAAATGGCAAGAACGATGCTTGATGAATACAAGACGCCAAAGCACTTTTGGGCAGAAGCGGTTGAGACAGCTTGTCACGCAACAAATCGCTTATATCTTCACAAGCTACTCGGCAAGACGGCATACGAGCTTCTCACCGGTAACAAACCCCAAGTTGGATACTTTCGAGTATTCGGCTCAAAGTGCTACATTCTTGGTAAGCATTGACGTTCAAAGTTTGCTCCTAAAACTCATGAAGGTTTTCTACTTGGTTATGGCTCAAACTCTCACACTTACTGTGTCTACAACAATTTCACCCGAAAGGTTGAAGAGACGTTAGATGTGAAGTTTGATGAATCTAATGGCTCGCAAGTAGAGCAATTTCCAATTGATGTAGGAGACAAAGACTCTTCAGAAGCAATTCAAGACTTGTCCATCGGCAAAATTCGTCCAACGGAGGTGAAGGAGAGTACTTCATCCGTCCAAGTGGAAGCTTCTACTTCACGACAAGGTGAACCAAGAATCGACATGGAAGCATCCACAAGTGGGACACACCAAGATGAAGAAAACGAGGAAGTACGTCAAGATGAACATCAACAACCTCCTTCTCCACCACGACAAGAGAACGACGACGTCAGCAATGAAGAAGGCCAAGAAGAAGAACAAGATGAAGAAGATGTTCAACGAAGACCCAAGCAAAATCTCTCACGAGTTCGAGGAAGAATTGCCAAAGATCATCCCGTCGAGCAAATCCTCAATGATATACAAACCGGGAGAATCACTCGCTCAAAAACTCGTTTAGCTAACTTTTGTGAAAACTATTCATTCATCTCTAGCATTGAACCTATGAAGGTTGAAGAAGCATTGGAAGATCCGGATTGGATAAACGCTATGCATGAAGAGCTACACAATTTTGAGAGAAACCAAATTTGGACATTGGTTGAGAAGCCCGACAACAACCACAACATCATTGGTACCAAATGGGTATTTCACAACAAGCAAGATGAAGATGGACAAGTGGTTCGCAACAAAGCACGTCTCGTCGCCCAAGGGTACACACAAGTTGAAGGTATGGACTATGGTGAGACATATGCTCCCGTTGCTAGACTTGAGTCCATTCGCATCTTACTTGCCTATGCTAATCACCATAACATCACCTTGTACCAAATGGACATTAAAAGTGCTTTTCTAAATGGTGAAATAGAGGAGGAAGTTTATGTCAAACAAACTCCCGGTTTTATCAATCCTAAGAAACCAAATCATGTTTACAAACTTCACAAAGCTCTTTATGGTCTTAAACAAGCTCCTAGAGCATGGTATAAATGCTTGACCAAGTTTCTTATTACAAGTGGTTTTGAAATTAGTAAAATTGATTCTACTCTTTTTACTAAAAGGGTTAATGGAGAACTATTTGTATGCCAAATTTATGTCGATGATATCATATTTGGTTCAACTAACCCTCTCTTTAGTGAAAAGTTTGGAAAGCTAATGTCAGAGAAGTTTGAGATGTCTATGATGAGTGAACTCAAATTCTTTCTCGGTTTGCAAATCAAGCAAACTAAGGAAGGTAAATTTGTCTCTCAAACAAAGTACACCAAGGACTTATTCAAGAAGTTCAATATGCAAGAACGCAAAGGTATGTCTACACCCATGCCTACTAGTGGACATAATGATTTGACCAAAGATGGTGAACCGGTTGATCAAAAGGTTTATCACTCTATGATTGGTTCATTGTTATACCTATGTGCTTCACGTCCCGATATTATCCTAAGTGTGTGCATGTGTGCATGATATCAAGCTGCTCCTAAAGATTGTCATCTTAAGGCTATGAAAAGGATAGTGAGATATTTAATCCATACCCCAAATTTTGGCATTTGGTATCCTAAGAGGTCTTATTTTGATCTTGTTGGCTATTCTAACTCGGATTATGCCGGAGACAAGGTTGACAGAAAGTCCACTTTGGGTACTTGTCAATTTCTTGGCAGATCTCTTGTGTCTTGGTCTTCCAAGAAACAAAACTCGGTATCCTTATCCACCGCCGAAGCGGAATACATTGCCGCTGGTTCATGTTGCGCTCAATTACTTTGGATGACCCAAACTCTTAAAGATTATGGGATTTATGTGAAACATGTTCCACTGCTTTGTGACAATGAAAGTGCTATCAAAATTGGTCATAATCCTGTACAACATTCTCGAACTAAGCATATTGAAGTTCGTCATCATTTCATTCGAGATCATGTTGCTAAGGGTGACATTGATCTTAAGCATGTTCGCACCGATAAGCAATTAGCGGATATATTTACTAAACCTCTTGATGAGAAAGTGTTTTGCAGGTTGAGAGGAGAATTGAACATCATTGATGCTTCGAACTTGGAGTAGAAACTCCATTGGATACATGCAAGACATGAGCTTATGACTAATCCATGATATATCTCTTATGATAACTATCTTATGTCTTGGATATATTTGCATCTTGCATGTAGTCTAACCCATGTAGGTGTTTGGTTGATTCTAATTCCATGAGATTGCGACTCACTCACATCTTGAGCAATCTCTACATCACCAAGACTCTACACAATAGTGGTTGAAGACAGGGAAGCACAAAACCACTCAAACATATCCTTTGACAAATTCTATGTTAAGCTTCATGATTGTCATTTTTGGATACACAAGTGAGCTTCCTTGCAAGAACTAACCCATGTAGGTAGATGAACTCAAACTCCAAGTGGTGCTCCCAACTCTTGATGAACTACATCAACCTTGAGCACCCACACAAGTTCAACTACATGAGCAAGAACCACACCACCACCCAAGGTATGTTATTCCATCTTAGAGAAGCTTAACTCCAAGACATGAGTCAAAGCAACTCAACAAGATGTGAATACATCAAGATGCTTAAACGAAAAATGGTAACCCCATTTTGAGCTTAAACGATGAGTATGACCTATGATCAAGTGTTCTCACTTGACTCCTAAATCAATATACTCTAACATAGGTGACTATGTCACCGCCCAATTCTAGATGAAGTTCTCTTGTGTTCTTTTCTGAGTTATTGCATTTGTCCCTTGCATATTTGTTTCCTTCTTTTTCAAACAAAACAAAAACAAAAACTTCATCTAGAAACTTTCACTCTTTTCTTTTTTTTGGTTCTTGTTCTGCATATTTCTGCATCAAATTCATTGCAAATCTTTGTGAGATCTTACTTGACTAGTGAGCTAAGGTGACAAGTGTTTTTCTCTGTGATGAACTCGGTTTCACCGAATTGCCATTTTCGGTCCAACCAAATCCCTTCGGTACTACCGAAACATGCCACTCGGTGCCACCGATTTCGCAACAGGAAAAATAGTTTGCCACATATTCTATATTTCTTCTGATCCAGCTCCACTCAATGAATCTTGTCCTCTACAAGCATCACAGTTTTATTCCCTGCTTTGTACTGAATCTCAAGGACCAAACCTATTCGACGGATTCCAGGAAAAACCTTCTTGGAAATTGATGTCAAAGGGGGAGAGAGAGATCACATCAAAGCTTATCATCAGGGAGAGAGAGAGATCACATCAAAAGCTTATCACCTACAAAGGAGAAAGTACTAAGGGGGAGAGAATACTCAAGGATCCCATATGCTTGATGTTCAAGAGGAGAGATGCCACATGTCTATTTGGGGGAAAGACATGTTCATATGAACTCATTTGAATTAAGTTCTATTCATATCTTTCAGCTCTAATTTTCTATTTCCTATCTTCTCCCAATATCCCATGTACGATTCAGGGGGAGCAAGACACCTAAGGAAAAGAAATCAGTCAAATTCATTGCATATCTTTATTCTTGGGGACATGTTGAATTCAATGTGGTACCTTGTACTCACTCTCTACATGTCATCCCAGTCTTGGTATTCTTGTGGTCTCTTTTGTTTGCTCTGGCTAGTGGACGTACATGTGTTATCTAACCTTGTTTGTGCAGGTCCATTCCATCCTAAGCCAACTCAAGACCACAAGGTAAGTATATGCATCAAAATCATGAGTATGAGGAGTTCTTGCTTATGTACATACTGTTTGCAAGAAGGACTCATGAGCGTGAAGGTATTTTCCTTGATAATCTTATGCTCTGATGCATATGGCCAAGATGCATGTAACACATTGCCTACTCTATCATGGTTATGCTCTCACATGCCTCTATATTTCATATTTACATGAGTGCATACATGTAGGGGGAGCCTATGCTCGTTACATGTCCTTCCAAAGCTTTACTTGTTGTTCTTTATATCTTTATCTAAAGCTTTGATGTATGTTGCCATCAATTACCAAAAAGGGGGAGATTGAAAGCACAAGTGCTCCCTAGGTGGTTTTGATAATTGATGACAACATATCTCTTGTTGGACTAACATTTCTATCTAGCATGTTTTAGATAAGTTCAACAATGGAGTGGCATGGACTAAAGGTTATGGGAACTCCTTCAAGATGCTAAGGACAAAGGATTGGCCAAAGCTTCAAGCTCAAGACTCTTCATCTTACATTTTAGTGATCGAAGATCACATTGAGTCCATAGGAAAAGCCAATACTATCAAGGAGGGATGAGGTGTTGCTTAATGAGCCTCTTGCTTCATGTGCTTAATGATATGCTCCAAAATCCTCAGCTACTTTCCCACTTCCACATATGACCTAAACCCTAAGCCAAACTCGGTCCTACCGATTCTTCCTATCCGGCGCCACCGAGTTTCACTTGTCATAAGCCACTGCCAAACCCTAATCATTTCGGTCTCACCGATGGGATCTCGATCTCACCGAGATGGGGCTTGCAAACTCTCTGTTACCCATTGCAATATTCTCGGTCCCACCGAGATATGCAATCGGTTCCACCGAGTTTGCTTGGCCAAATCTCAGTTTCACTTATTATCCCAATCGGTCCCACCGAGTTTGAGTAATCGGTCAAACCGAGTTTTGGATTTACCCTAACCCTAGCACATCGGTCCCACCGAGTTGATCCAGTCGGTCCCACCGAAATCTCTAACGATCACTAGGTTTACATTTTTGGTCCGACGGAGTTTATCGATTTGGTCCCACCGAGATTGGAAAACTGTGTAGCGGTTGGATTTTGTGTGGAGGCTATATATACCCCTCCACCTCCTCTTCATTCGTGGAGAGATCCATCAGAACGCATACACCATTCCAACTCATATGTTCTGAGAGAGAACCACCTACTCATGTGTTGAGACCAAGATATTCCATTCCTACCATATGAATCTTGATCTCTAGCCTTTCCCAAGTTGCTTACCACTCAAATCTTCTTTCCACCAAATCCAAATCCTATAAGAGAGAGTTGAGTGTTGGGGAGACTATCATTTGAAGCACAAGAGCAAGGAGTTCATTACCTACACACCATTTGTTACTTCTTGGAGAGTGGTGTCTCCTAGATTGGCTAGGTGTCACTTGGGAGCCTCTGACAAGATTGTGGAGTTGAACCAAGGAGTTTGTAAGGGCAAGGAGATCGCCTGCTTCGTGAAGATCTACCGCTAGTGAGGAAAGTCCTATGTGGGCGATGGCCATGGTGGGATAGACAAGGTTGCTTCTTCGTGGACCCTTTGTGGGTTGTTGCTTCTTCGTGGACCCTTCGTGGGTGGAGCCGTGTGTGGACTCGCGCAACCGTTACCCTTGGGTGGAGCCCTGTGTGGACTCGCGCAACCGTTACCCTTCGTGGGTTGAAGTCTCCATCAACGTGGATGTAGGATAGCACCACCTATCCGAACCATGGGAAAAACATCTGTGTCTCCAATTGCATTTGATCTCTCCAAACCCTTCCCTTTGCACTCTTGCAAGTTGCATGCTTTACATTCCGCTGCTCATATACTCTTTGCATGCTTGCTTGATATGTTTTGTGTGTGTTGAAATTGTGCCTAAACTCCACTTAAACCAAAAAGCTTAAAAATTGCAACTTGAGCATTATGTGTCTAATCACCCCCCTCTAGACACATCTACTTCTATATCCTACATCAACCGCATTTCATAATGATTCCGCTTTCAGTCCATGAGGGTACGTAGACATACTCTCCCCTCTCATTGCTATGGATCTCCTAGATAGATCTTGCGTGATCATAGGAATTTTTTTGGAATACTGTGTTCCCCAACACTTACATGGCCACTCAACCCACATTCAGCGTCGCCAAAAAGTCCCAAACAAGGCTTCTATACAACTTTTTGAAGTCATTGAGCTCAATTAATAATTAGGAAACAGTTAGAGTACAGTGGAACCTAATTAAAATCTGTCAGGAGCGAAGAAATAATGCAACGGGTCCCACTTGTGAGGGTGATCGTGTGTGTGTGTATGTTTGTGTGTGTGAGAGAGAGATGGAGAGAGCCATCGATCAATGCTCTTAAATACATCTTTCAGCCATATGCATTGCTGATGCTCAGCAAAAACTTACATAGTTGACAAAATCATATAGAACATCATAGCACACTCAACTTGCATACAAAAATTTCACGGAGGTGGCACAATTAGGGTGGAAGCAGTGGATCGCTACGGGTAGGGCTATGTTGAAACCAACGAAGTCATATATAATAGTTCATCGTCTTTATCAATGACGGGGAAATATCTTGAATGTTGTGCAAAGAAAACAAACAAACAACACAATATATAAGTTCTGCTAGAACATGAAGTTGAGGTACAACCCTTTCTAAAAAAGTTCAGGTCAAAAAATAGAACAAGTCACAATCAAATGTACTGGCACATCAGTGCTTCACACCCATAGCTCAGATTTAACTAGTATTTGACAAGATTCAGTTTTTATCTCAAATTAGAGCACATCCTGGCAGCCAGTCCTGCCTCTACTCCCAAAGAAGTTGTGGCCACCGCCGCGCGATGGAGTAGGCCCTGTGCCATCCATTGTTCCGAGAAACACGGGGAAATTCTAAAGTTGACTCATGTAATGGACATTGTCGACGGACCCGAGCAACTACGGCGGCGGTAGGACTTCGATTGATGGATTGACCACTTCTTCGACATGCACGAACACTTGATAGAGGTACATCCCTAACATGGTCCGCAGAAGCCTTGGTGGCGATGAATAGTACAACCCCGGTTCCTGCACCGGTATCTCAACACCAAGCACCTTCGGTATGGTGGACGACTTCTTCATCCATGCCATAACCGTCAGAGTCCAGCTGTCTAGAGGAACAAACATACTTATGAACTCACCTCCTAGGTCAGTTGATAAGCTCATTCATGGACTCACTGTTCCAAGCACGTCGAGGCATGCCATGAAAGGTAAGCTTTGTGAAAAACTCAAGCTCAGAGGGCACCAAGCCACATCCTGGGTGCCACCGATCAAAGCTCATCAGCGCGCAATCGTAGAACAAATGCCGAGAAGATTCGAACACACAACTGCAATCGAAAGTTGTCCGGAACCTGACAAAGAAATCAGCCGTTGGCGAAGGACTTCGACAAGCAAGTCACTTATTTGGACGCCGCGTGCAATGCCAAGAGCTTTGACAAGGTTGTCCAGCGAGACGGGAGGCCAGTCGCCATTGATGGTTACCATCAGCACTTTCCCGGCAAACTGGTCGTCAAGCGCCGACATGCCACTGTTGAGCGACAGCACGCAGCGCCCGAAGGCAGGACGGACCTCAAGATCTCTGGCTCGGAGATCCATGTTGACCGGCGACATGATAGTGCGCTTGAGTACAAGGAGTACGGGAGGGGGATTTTGGGGAACTAGAATAGGAATCAAGAATCCAAAGTTGGGGGAGGGGCGGGAGATTGGGGATGAAAAGGTAGCATGAATTTCAAACACGCGCCAATATGCTCTCGGCGTGCAAGCACACAAAAACACCGGTGGCGCCCACATGTCGGCGTAAGAATCCCAATTTTTCATTTTTGTGAGAGCCCGGCCTTTTTTTGAGGATCTTTTGAGAGCCCGACCAGAGAGTCATAATTGTCCTATTTGGCATTGCGTTACAACTCGGCCCATATTCAACGACACCTCACTGGACAAACAAGTGTACATCATCGAGAAGACACTAAGCTCAAATTATAACTTGAAAAGAAGGAGATATACTCTGAACACTAGAAAATGGTGATGCCCACATTTAGCCCACCAGCAGTTCAAGACAATAAACAATTCAAAACAATGATATATACAACATTCAAACACTGGCTAGTGACTACTACTGACATAACCAACAAGACATGATATTTCATAAGAAGTCTTGCTACACCACCAAAACACACCCATCTGCAGCGCTCAGACTCTCGTGATCCAGATGAGAATGACATTCTAAATAGAGGCAACTATTACATAGTAAGAATGACATAGACGAGGATGACCAAATGACAAGGAATATGCATAACAAAAGAGAGAACTACCCATTTGGAACAAGTAGTAAAGACAACAAGTCATTCGAAGAGGGATGCTCCAACACGATCATAATTTGCAGCCCCCGCTTCAGCCACCAGTGATATGGAGACACCAGTACTCCACCCTTTAGACGCAATAGCCAAATTACCTATCAACCTGAAGGCTTGAACCACATCACTGCCTGTCGGACTCGACACATCCAAGGATCAAAGTTAATCTAGAAGCCTTTGTCATTCCCACTTTCTTTCGGCTGCAGGTTGTATCGTTCACAATCAGGGGAGTTTGCTCCCAAATTCCTAGGGCTCGCCGTGTAGACATAGTTTTCCATAGAAAACAGAGCCTCTCTACCATCAAGGTCCTTGCCAATGATGATCTCCTGGTTAATCGGATAATTGAGTCTAAGAAACAGAGATTGTGAACCAAGGCTATTTACCCGCCTCCAACTCAAAAATCATGAAGGCCCCAACAAGCTGGTATCCTGCTCATAGACATAACAACCATTGTTCGGATACTCATGTATTTCACGGTACTTGTAAATAGTGGGGTTTTTGCAATATAACTTTTCCGGCTCATGTGTCCGAATGATCATTAGTCTTTTGTCGTCGTCTGATCGAGCGAGGAACCAGTTGTGCTTCCCTGTTTTTGGCAAAGGTGGTGTGATTACAAAGGGCAATAACTATAGGGACACTGTGTCATATCAAAAAAGGATAGGCATTGTTAATGTAAGATCAACATTGTTCAGAGTATGAGTAGGATAAAGCAAGAAACAACATTGATATGTCCCTATTGGAACTGGTAGGAAAATACAGGGAAAACTCAAGAATTACAACTTGATACTTAGAACAAGATATGACTCTATATGAATGCCTCCGGCGCTGTACCGGGATGTGCAATGAATCAAGAGTGACATGTATGGAAGAATTATGAATGGTGGCTTTGCCACAAGTATGATGTGAACTACATGATCATGCAAAGCAATATGACAATGATGGATCGTGTCATAATAAACGGAATGGTGGAAAGTTAAATGGCAATATAGCTCGGAATGGCTATGGAAATTCCATAATAGGTAGGTATGGTGGATGTTTTGAGGAAGGTATGGTTGGTGCTATGGTACCGGCGAAAGTTGCACGGCACAAGAGAGGTTAGCAATGGTGGAAGGGTGAGAGTGCGTATAATCCATGGACTCAACATTAGTCATAAAGAGCTCACATACTTATTGCAACAATCTATTAGTTATCGAAACGAAGTAATATGCGCATGCTCCTGGGGGGATAGATTGGTAGGAAAAGACCATCGCTCATCCTCGACCACCACTCATAAGGAAGACAATCAAAAAATAAATCATGCTCCGACTTCATCACACAACGGTTCACCATACGTGCATGCTACGGGAATCACAAAATTTAACACAAGTAATTGTACAATCGACAATTACTACACTAGCATGACTCTAATACCACCATCTTAATATCTCAAAACAATCATAAAGAATCAAACTTCTCATAGTATTCAATGCACTTTATATGAATTTTTTTATATCCCTCTTGGATGCCCATCATATTAGGACTAAATTCATAACCAAAGCAAATTACCATGCTGTTCTAAAGACTCTCAAACTAATATAAGTGAAGCATGAGAGTTCATCTATTTCTTCAAAATAAAACTACAGTCGTGCTCTAAAAGATATAAGTGAAGCACTAGATCAAACGACAAACTACTCCAAAAGATATAACTGAAGATCAATGAATAGTTGAATAATTATGTAACTATGTGAATACTATCTAACATTTAAGAATTTCATATCTTGGGATATTATACAAACAGGAAGCAAAACAAAATAAAATAAAATGACGCTCCAAGGAAAACACATATCATGTGGTGAATAAAAATATAGCTCGAAGTAAAGTTACCGATGAACGAAGAAGAAAGAGGGGATGCCATCCGGGGCATCCCCAAGCTTAGGCTCTTGGTTGTCCTTGAATATTACCTTGGGGTGCCTTGGGCATCCCCAAGCTTAGGCGCTTGCCCCTCCTTGTTCCATAGTCCATCGAATCTTTACCCAAAACTTGAAAACTTCACAACACAAAACTTAACAGAAAACTCATAAGCTCCGTTAGTATAAGAAAATAAATGACCACTTAGGTACTGTTGTGAACTCATTGTAAATTCATATTGGTGTAATATCTACTGTATTTAAACTTCTCTATGGCTCATGCCCTCCTATACTACTCATAGATTCATCAAAATAAGCAAACAACACAATGAAAATGGAATCTGCCAAAAACAGAATAGTCTGTAGCAATCTGGAGGTTTCGAATACTTCTGTAACTCCAAAAATTCTGAAAAATTAGAACGGCCTAAATAATTTGTATATTGATCTACTGCAGTTGGAATTGGTATTTCATCGCTCTCTAATAAAAAACGAAAATTATTTTTGTGAGCGCATACTTTTTGTTTTTATCAGCAAGATCAAACAACAATCACCCAAGAAGATCCTAAAGGCTTTACTTGACACTTTATTGAAACAAAAGCTATAAAACATTATTACTACAGTAGCTTAATCATGAGGACACAAAAAAACAGTAGGAGTAAATGTTGGGTTGTCCCCCAACATGCGCTTTTCTTTATTGCCTTTTTAGCTAGGCATGATAATTTCAATGATGCTCACATAAAAGATAAGAATTGAAACATAAATAGAGCATCATGAAGAATATGACTTGCACATTTAAGTCTAACCCACTTCCTATGCATAGGGGTTTTGTGAGCAAACAATTTATGGGAACAATAATCAACTAGCATAGGAAAGCAAAACAAGCATAGCTTCAAGATTTTAAGCACATAGAGAGGAAACTTGATATTATTGCTACAAGCATATATTCCTCCCTCATAATAATTTTCAGTAACATCATGAATGAATTCAACAATCTAACCATCACATAAAACATTCCTTTCATGATCCCCAAGCATATAAATTTTATTACTCTCTGCATAAGTGAATTTCTTCTCAAGAATAATAGTGGGAGAAAACTTAACAAAATAATTACCATGTGAGGCATAATCCAATTGAAAACTAAAATCATGATGACAAGTTTCATGGTTATCATTATTCTTAATAGCATACAAGTCATCACAATAATTATCATAGATAGGAGGCATGCTTTCATCATAATAAATTTGCACATCAAAACTTGGGGACTAAAAATGTCATCTTCATCAAACATAGCATCCCCAAGCTTGTGGCTTTGCATATCATTAGCATCATCGATATTCAAAGAATTCAGAATAACAACATTGCACTCATGCTCACCATCCAAAGATTTAGTGCCAAACATTTCAATGCATTCTTCTTCTATCACTTCGGCACAATTATCGAAATCCTTATTTTTATGAAAGATATTAAAAAGATGAAGCATATGACGCAACCTCGATTCCATTTTTTGTAGTTTTCTTTTATAGACGAAACTAGTGATAAAACAAGAAACAAAAAGTTTCGATTGCAAAATCTAAAGATATACCTTCAAGCACTAACCTCCTCGGCAACGGCGCCAGAAAAGAGCTTGACGTCTACTACACAACCTTCTTCTTATAGACGTTGTTGGGCCTCCAAGTGTTGAGGTTTGTAGGACAGTAGCAAATTTCCCTCAAGTGGATGACCTAAGGTTTATCAATCCGTGGGAGGCGTAGGATGAAGATGGTCTCTCTTAAACAACCCTGCAACCAAATAACAAAGAGTCTCTTGTGTCCCCAACACACCCAATACAATGGTAAATTGCATAGGTGAACTAGTTCGGCGAAGTGATGGTGAACAAGTGCAATATGGATGGTAGATATAGGTTTTTGTAATTTGATAATATAAAAACAGCAAGGTAGAAAGTGGTAAAAGTGAGCGTAAACGGTATTGCAATGCTAGGAAACAAGGCCTAGGGTTCGTACTTTCACTAGTGCAAGTTATCTCAATAATAATAACATAACTGGAACATATAACTATCCCTCAATATGCAACAAAGAGTCACTCCAAAGTCACTAATAGCAGAGAAAAAACTAAGAGATTATTGTAGGGTACGAAACCACCTTAAAGTTATCCTTTCTGATCGGTCTATTCAATAGTCCGTAGTAAAATAACACGAAGCTATTCTTTCCGTTCCATCTATCCTAGAGTTTGTACTAGAATAACACCTTAACACACAAAACATCCAAAACCCTAATTTCACCTAGATACTCCAATGTCACCTCAAGTATCCATGGGTATGATAATACGATATGCATCACACAATCTCAGATTCATCTATTCCACCAACACAAAGAACTTCAAACAGTGCCCCAAAGTTTCTACCGGAGAGTTAAGACGAAAATGTGTGCCAACTCCTATGCATAAGTTCACGAGGTCATGGAACTCGCAAGTTGATCACCAAAATATACATCAAGTGGATCACGTGAATATCCCATTATCACCAAAGATAAGCACATGCAAGACATACATCAAGTGTTCTCAATTCCTTAAAGACTCAATCCAATAAGATAACTTCAAAGGGAAAACTCAATTCATCACAAGGAGATAGAGGGGGAGAAAGATCATAAGATCCAACTATAATAGCAAAGCTCGTGATGCATCAAGATCGTGCCAAATCAAGAACACAAGAGAGAGAGAGAGAGAGAGATCAAACACATAGCTACTGGTACATACCCTCAGCCCCGATGGTGAACTACTCCCTCCTCGTCATGGAGAGTGCCGAGATGATGAAGATGGCCACCAGAGAGGGATTCTCCCCTGGGGCAGGGTGTCGGAACGGGTCAAGATTGGTTTTCGATGGCTATGGAGGCTTGCGGCAGCGGAACTCCCGTTCTAGGTTATTTTCCAGAGGTTTTCATATTTATAGGAATTTTTGCCATCGGGAACAAGTCAGGGGGGGTCCCCGAGTCATCCACGAGATAGGACGGCGCGCCCGGGGGGTGGGGGTAGGGCATGCCCCCACCCTCGTGGACGGCCCGGGACTCTTCTGGCCCAACTCTTTTCCTCTGAGGACTTCTTTTGGTCCACAAAAAATCATCAAAAAATGGCACGTCAATTGGACTCCGTTTGGTATTCCTTTTCTGTAAACTCAAAAACAAGGAAAAAACAGAAACTGGCACTGGCACTGGGCTATAGCTTAATAGGTTAGTCCCAAAAATCATATAAAATAGCATATAAATGCATATAACATCCAACATGGATAATATAATTTCATGGAACAATAAAAAATAAGAGATACGTTGGAGACGTATCAGTAATACTAGTTGTAGTACAAATTCGTACTAGTAGGAGTAGTAGTACGGAATGCTCCTACTCTATCAACAAGCCCCATCTCACACCAAATTTCTTGGATTCCGTGCTACAGCTAGATCTTCCCATCATTTCTATTTTCCAACCCAGCGGCAGGCGGGGTGTGGTTTGCCAATAGTCGGTTTGCTCAATGGTGGTCCCACATGGAAGTCAAAATGCTAGGCAACACGCCTTCCCTAGCTATGTGGCGGGCCGGACGGGCCGTGGAGTACTCCCGTTTCCCGGGCATGTGGGGGTGCGACGTGAACACGACAAGCCTTTTCCTTTTACTAGCAATGTGTCCGTGCATTGCGAGGGATCCAAAGTAGTAGAATAGTATTACTTGTTCACAAACTTGAAAGAAATTACTCTTGTTTTGATATACATATATACCACTTAAAATATATTACTTTTCACTCAAAAATAATTTCTCAGGCTGTTTTGATAAGGTGAGGGAGGGATGTGGTTGCTTTCAAGATAATAAGGGGTTTTCTGCAAATTGGAGCAGAGAAGTGGGCTATTGTTGCAAAAATGCCACAACTTACGTCACAGCCGTTAAATGCAGATCTAATGGTCAGAAATAATGGATGATAGACACACTACCATCACCCATTGAGTCTTTTATAGGAGTAGGAGTAGAGAAACATGTATAAATTGTAACATCTGGTTCTGCTCCTTGGCACGATCGATATATAGAAATAACGATTGGAAACGTTAGGACGGGGCTATTTCCGCTAGGTCGGTTTGGTCACATGGGGTCTGACATGTTCTAGTGTTTCTAGCAATATGCCCATGCATTGCATGAAGTTGATGGAAAAGGTAAGCACAACTTATAAATTGATGGATGGAGTACTAGTTTCAGTGATGCATACAATTAAGCAAAGGGATCGCACATGTCGGTATTCAATGGAACGAGAACGCAATAGCATAATAAGAATTAAGGCCACAATGTTGCGATTGCAATGGTTCTTACAGGAGGCAAGAAGAAAGATGCATCCATCAACGTACGACGTCCTCCTCCTCAACTTAGTGGGCTGGGCCACCGACAGGCGGCTAAGGTGCAGCGGATTTTGTGGCGAGGTCAAGGTGCTTCTCGGCAAAGGCATCTAAGTCTTCTAGCCGATTGAGGGAGGCCAATGTCGTAGCGTCCTCACTGTCCTTGTAGATACCTATGTACATGATTTTCTCATACACATGGATGTGTTGGTCGAGCGCGACCTCCAGGTGGACATTCTTCGTGGCCTCGGCGGGCGGTCGTAGGGCCACCAGTGCTTGAAAGAGGTTCCGGCCATGAAGGCCGATTAGGGTGGCAGGCAATGAGGAGCCTGGGGTCATGGGCTGGAGGAGTACGGATATGTCGTCCGCGAGGATCTTGAGGACGATGAACTTGTTGGTGGTGGCAACGATCATCTGGTCCAATTGAGAGTCGTAGTTGGCATCGATGGCGGCCATCCACTAGCCGATCGCCAACACCATCTAGAGACGGTCCTCGGCGCCATGCCGCAGGACGGCATCATGGACCATCCGGCACAGCCATTCGCACATATTGCCGCCATGGGTCTGGAATATCCACTTTCACGCAAATGCTTAGGTGCGTACGATGTGGTAGATGCATTGGAATTGAAGGGCACCTTTATATGAGTGCGAACTGTGTTACATTCACCTCGTGTGGCCTCTTTTCCCGGTCCTCCTCCCATTACTTCCCTCATGCATTCACAATGCTAACTGAAGGAGGATGCATCATTGGCCATTCACCATTTCCGGAACCGCTACCCCTTCCTTTGTCTGCATTAAAGCCGTATCGGGAACTGTGCTACCCACTGTCAAATCGAATAGTACTATGCCGCCCGCTGCACGCCTGGCTGAACACGCCTCCTCGCCTCCATCAAACCGCTCCGTTAAACCTGCATGCGAACCGAGAAACCTACACCGGCCACACGGCCGTTCATGAGCGGGCCGGAATTAAACGCAACACCGGCCGAGCTCCTCCCGTCTGCCCTCAGTTTAAACGAGGCCAGACACCAGCCAAGCTCCTACCATCCTCCATGTATTTAAACGAGGCCAGAAAGACAATGGGAAAGAATCGCACCCCTCCACCGCTCCCCCATCTCCTCATTTACCATTTTCTACACTCTTCTGATGGCTTCCAAGGAGTCATTCTCCGACTCACTACCCGACTGGGTGGCTAGCCGAGCCCTCTGGAGACGGGCGAGGCCGCTCGGTGCTTCACCAACCTCGCTTGGCCCGACGGAGCCAGTTGCCGCCCCAAGCCGACACATGGTTCAGCAACTCGCCGCTCCAGTTCAGCTCGATGAGGAGTAGCGAGTTGCTCCACACTGGTATAGGCGTCATCGCTGCCGTGTCGTACCGCGCCACTAGTGTCTATGGTGGCCGCGCCTCCCGTGTCTGTGGGCACACCTCCCGTGCCTGCAGCCATGCCTCCCGTGCCTGCGGCAGCGCCATGCAGGCAGAGATAAAAGTCGGGTGCATGGAGGGCGACGAGTCGGTGGCCAGCTTCTCCGTCTTTGCCGGCATCATCGAGGAGAAGTAGAACACGGGAGGCCACAGCCACTTGGGTCCCATGAAGGCCGCTGCCAAGGCAACGACTGCGCATTCAGGTGGTTTCTTTGCTGCTTTGTCTCTTCCGAGGACCTTCATCGACGATGCAAGTGTCTACCGGACATGAGGAAGACAAAGGGATCCGCAGGCGGCCATTTAGATTAGGTACTCCCTCTCCGGCTGGCAGGAAATATTGGTTCTAAGAATGGATAAATTGGTTGTACCTGTAACTAAAATAAGTCTAGATACATCCATATTTAGGACAAGTATTTCCGGACGGGGGGAGTATTAATTATACCAAGAGAACCGGATTAGCACTGCATAGTTCATGTAAATGTAATGAAATCCATCATGTTTATATGAAGATCCGCCTTTTTTGTACGGAATCCTTCATGCTTATATGAAATCTGTCCGTGTTTGCATCAATTTCATCTGGTTGGTTAGAGTTGTGAAAATTTATGCCGCTGGCGTTTGATGTCGTCCTCCGTGGAAGGAAGCAGGAGGAAATTTGCCGACTGTCGTTAGAGATGCTCTTATGCTGGAAATAATAGAGTCACATCCAATCCATTTGAGTTAATTGCGTGTATGATTCTCCCGCCATAAAAAGTTAATTGCATGTATAGTGTACACGTGACTTGCAGGGTGGCTACAGCTTCGTATAGAAAGTTAAAAAGAAGCAAGTCCATCCTTAATCTTGTATTCTAAGTACTCTATGGGTTACACTATCAGTATAGTAGCGAAAGAAGTATATATATTAAATAAGTAATATATAATGTAAAAATCTAAAGTTGAAGACAGAATTCGAACTCAGGACAACACACTGCGAGCATCCGATGCTAACCAGTCCAACACATTTTTCTTGTCGACCATGCTAGAGATATATCTCCATGTCTACTCTTATACTCCCTCCGTTCCTAAATATTTGTCTTTTTCAGATTTCAAATGGACTACCACATACAGATGTGTATGTGGACATATTTTAGAGTGTAGATTCACTCATTTTGCTCCATATGTAGTCACTTGTAGAAATCTCTAAAAAGTCAAATATTTAGGAATGGAGGGAGTAGAAAACAGAGTTGGTGATGATGGTGTGCGTGCCATCCCGCAATATAGGCCATCATATTTATGTCTAACGGATATAAAGGAAACTATGGAAATTTTGCAAAAAGATACACACACCCATCTCCACGTTTGCAAATAAGGCCTTCCTTTGTTCATCCCTTTATCTCACAAGATAAACTACTCATACAAATTCATCTTGATGTTCTGTGCAACGCACGGGCATCTAGGTCGTTTCTTTTAAAATAGTTACTGCGATAATTGCATTGAGTGATATATTCTATATCTACCCCGAATGATTTCAGATTCACTAGTAGTAACAAAGCAAAGGTTGCCTTGTTAATTAACAGAAAACAGGGTGAAAACTATCACATCAGGCCGGTAAAAACAAGGCACACTGGGTTCAACGTCATCGTCACTACAGTTGTGCGCATGCAAGAAGTCTACATATCGAGGGGGCTATAGAGAGAAAGATGTATCGAGTGTGTCTGGGCGAGGCATGGAGACACAATGTCTAAGAGAGAAACCAATTGACAGATTAAGATCAGATCGAGTTGTCACCCTTCAGCTGTCATTGTTGGGGTGGGGGTGGGGAGGGGGTAGGAGAGAAAGACGTATTGAGAGTGTGCGCGGTAGGCACAGAGGCACAAATAGCGAGTGTGTGTGTATGTGTGTTTGAGAGAGAAGCAGTAGATAAATTACTATCAAGATCGAGGTGCCACCCTACTCCTTCAGTGTTGGGTAGTGTGTGTGTGTGTGTGTTTGAGAGAGAAGCCAGTCGATAGATTAGTATAAAGATCGAGGTGTCACCCTACTCCTTCGGTGTCGGGAAGTGTGTGTGTGGGGGGGTGTGGGGGGCAGTGACACTTGCATATCTCCACTCTTATAAAAACAGAGTTGGTGATGATGGTGTGCCTGCCATCCTGCAATTTAGGCCATCTGATTTATATTCGACGGATAGGAAGGAAACTATGGCAATTTTGCAAAAGGATACCCACACCCCTCTCCACTTTTGCAAATAAGGCCTTCCCTCATTCATCCTTTTCTCCCACAAGATAAACTACTCATACAATGCATCTTGATGTTCCGTGCAACGCATGGGTATCTTGCTAGTAGGGAGAAGGAGTTTGTTTGACACATATCTATATTACGAGATAGGTAGATAGCATGTGTGCGAGGCATACTTAAAGCATCACGGAGATAAACAAATGGTGTGCATGCAAGTGACGAAAAAAATGAAGCGAGAAACAATGCCTACACACGCGCGCACGTGTGTGTGTGTGTGTGTGTGTGTGTCTGTGTATGTGTCTGTGTGTGAGAGCGAAATCTCAAAACAAAAGGTGCTCTACTGGAATCCCATTGTATGTATTCATATAGTTCCGGAACTCGAGTAAACCCTAGGCATATGTGTGAGAGACATAATTATACGTTGAGACATTAGTGGCTGTGGGTGGGCGGAATTAAAGGGGTGGGCGTGTTCGACAGAGAGAGCGTGTGTGTTTCTCTATGAGAGACTCGTAGGACGGGGTAGCAAGACGAATTCTAACCTTGGCAGAGGGAGAGAAATATACGAAGTGCGCGTGTGTGATTCCGATGCCCACAGGGAAATGAGATATGTATGCGTGTGAGAGAGATTGCACAATTCATTCACCTATCACTATCTAGCGATCGTGGACATGCATCACTTGAACATAAATCAATATCTACTTCATATCGTGGCTAAAGGTACAATATTGATTCAACGCTATAAAGATTGGACACTCACATATCACATTTTTTTCTATCTAAACAAACCTTTTCAATTGTACATGCCAAAGTTACAGTGATGTTTCTTCAAATAACCAATGTAGCTATCATGTACATGCACCATTGTTAGTCTTGCATTCAAATTCATTAGGCTTGGATGATTTAAGGTTCTATTATGAAGTAATATATGTAATATTCATATATGAATTCAATGGGTACGCAATTTATGAAATGGAGGCTATGTAATCATAGGAGGTAACACATTTAAGTAGCGGACTAGAATATCCATTTCTTTTGTGGGACTACAAAATCCTTTTCTTTTTGTGCGCCTCTACACTAAGACGTCAATGCATTCTGTTTAAAGTAAATAACCAATGGCACCAAATTATCTATTTACATGAGAAATACATAGGATGAGCATTTGATCCCTTTTTGTGAACGCGCCTCCACACCCGTACGATTGGCCGCGCCCATGTGAACGTCCAAGTTATCGGTGCATCATCCCGAGTTGTTTTATTTTTTTGGGGTGGACTTCACACCAGTTATTAACTGCTGACGCGTGCCCCGTGTACACAGTCTCGCATGACCTTCCTGCTAGCACGGTACAAAATTAGTTGAAACTGGATACGAACAATCCCGCGGGCGAAGAAATCTCCCGCCTCCAACTAAAATTTCCGCCACCTAGCCTTTAGCATGTGAAATTCCCCTTTTGTCCTTGGTGCACGGAGAACAATAGTTACAATGCCACCCTAATCTACATAATAGGTCAGGGCTGCTTTGGTAACTTCCGGTTCCGCCCACCACACGGCACCCCCATTTCCTCTCCCCCTCCTGCAAAAATGACTAACTCCACAGCACCACAACATCTTACATCACGCCGTCCGTACTTCATCGACCCCTCTCAAAACCATAGACTGCTCATCCACCAGCGTACCCGAGCCCATTCACTGCAAGCGGCGTCCACCTTGCTGGATCTGCTTCTGAAGCTGCATCTACCCCTCCCACCTCCCCTAGAAACAAGTAGACTGCTCGTCCACCACTGTACCACAGCCCATTCAGTGTCGGTCTTGTCCACGGCACCGGATCTGCTTCGCCGTTACTCTCGTCAACCGCAGCACATCTGTAGCGGCTCTTTCATACTCCCCACCGGAGACGCTTCGTCCACACCCGCCGGAGCCGCCCCACCAACGCCCCCATCGACGGCCTCTAATCCTCTTCGCTGGTACCTTCCTCAGCCCTACCGGAGCCGCTTCACCGACACCATCGTCAACTTTATCGTAGTAGCTTCGCCTATACCATTCTCAGTCCTACTGGAGCCGCTTTGCCAACTCACAAGTCCATGGCCTCAGATCCACTTCGTCGCACCCTCAGCCAACCTACCGGAGCAGCTTCTGACGCCCCCGTCCATGGCCGCAGATCCGCATAGTCGACACCATCCTGAACCCAACCACCAGAGCAGCTTCACTGATGCCCTCATCCACGGCCACAGATCTGCTTCGCCCACACCGTAGTCAACCCTACCGGAGTCGCTCCACAAACACCCTACTCGACGGTTCTAGATCTCCTAACTGGAGCCCGACAGCCAACGCAGCGTCATCACCATTGACATTTCTAACCTGATTCCCACCGTCTTGCAAGACGTCAAGTGAAAGAAATATGACCTAGAGGCAATAATGAAGTTATTATTTATATTTCCTTATATCATGATAAATATTTATTATTCATGCTAGAATTGTATTAAACAGAAACTTAGTACATGTGTGAATACATAGACAAAACATAGTGTCCCTAGTATGCCTCTACTTGACGTGCTTGTTAATCAAAGATGGTTAAGTTTCCTCACCATAGATATATGTTGTCATTTGATGAACAAGATCACATCATTAGAGAATTATGTGATGGACAAGACCCGTCCGTTAGCTTAGCATAAATGGTCGTTTAGTTTTATTGTTATTGCTTTCATCATGACTAATACATGTTCGTCTGACTATGAGATTATGGAATTCCCAAATACCGGAGGAACACCTTGTGTTCTATCAAACGTTATAACGTAACTGGGTGATTATATAGATGTTCTACAGGTGTCTACGATGGTGTTTGTTGAGTTGGCATAGATCGAGATTAGGATTTGTCACTCCGATTGTCGGAGAGGTATCTCTGCGCCCTCTCAGTAATGCACATCATTATAAGCCTTGCAAGCAATGTGACAAATGAGTTAGTTGCGTGATGTTGCATTATGGAACAAGTAAAGAGACTTGCCAGTAATGATATTGAACTAGGTATTGAGATACCGATGATCGAATCTCGGGCAAGTAACATACCGATGACAAAGGGAACAACGTATGTTGTTATGCGGTTATAGATCTTCGTAGAATATGTAGGAACCAATATGATCATCTAGGTTCTGCTATTGGTTATTGATTGGAAGTGAATCTCGGTCATGTCCACATAGTTGTCGAACTAGTAGGGTCCGCACGCTTAACGTTTGGTGACGATCGGTATTATGAGTTTATGTGTTTTGAGTATCGAAGGTAGTTCAGAGTCCCGGATGTGATCATGGACATGACGAGGAGTCTCAAAATGGTCGAGACATAAATATCGATATATTGGAAGGCTATGTTTGGACATCGTAATGGTTCCAGATGAGTTCGGGCATTTACCAGAGTATCGGGGGGTTACAGGAACCCCCCGGGGAGTCAATGGGCCTTATTGGGCGTTAGTGGGAGAGAGAAGGAGGTGGCCAAGGTGGAGGGCGTGCCCCCCCAATCCCAATCCGAATTGGGTGGGGGGACGGCCCCCCTTTCCTTCCCTCTCTCTCCCTCGTCCTTCCTCTCCTACTCCAACTAGGGAAGGGGGAATCCTACTCCTACTGGGAGTAGGACTCCCCCCTTGGGCGGGCCATGGGAGGGCCGGCCCTTCGCTCCTCCACTCCTTTATATACGGGGGAGGGGGCACCCCATAGACACACAAGTTGATTGTTTAGCCGTGTGCGGTGACCCCCTCCAGAGATTTCCAAACGGTCATATCGTTGTAGTGCTTAGGCAAAGCCCTGTGTCGGTAACTGCGTCATCACCGTCATCACGCCGTCACGTTAACGAAACTCTCCCTCAACCTCAGCTAGATCTAGAGTTCATGGGATGTCACCGAGCTGAACGTGTGTAGATCACGAAGGTGTCATACCTTCGGTGCTAGGATCGATCGGATCGTGAAGACACACGACTACATCAACCGCGTTGTCATAACGCTTCCACTTTCGGTCTACGAGGGTACGTGGACAAATTCTCCCCTCTCTTTTCTATGCATCACCTAGATGAATCTTGTGTGTGCGTAGGATTTTTTTTGAAATACTATGTTCCACAATAGTGGCATTCGAGCCATGTCTATGTGTAGATGTTATATGCACGATTAGAACTCAAAAGAGTTGTGGGCATGAGTATATACATATTGCTTGCTGTCACTAGTTGATTCTTGATTCAGCGGTATTGTTAGATGAAGTGGCTTAGACCGACATTACGCATACGCTTACGCGAGACTGGTTCTTCCGACGTGTTGTGCACACAGGTGGCTAGTGGGTGTCTATTTCTCCAACTTTAGTTGAATTGGTTTCAATGAATAGGGTTCTTTCTGAAGATCAAAAAGCAATCACTATACTACGTTGTGGTTTTGATGCGTAGGTAAGAACGGTTCTTGCTAGAAGCCCGTAGCAGCCACGTAAAACTTGCAACAACAAAGTAGAGGACACCTAACTTGTTTTGGGCGGGCATGTTGTGATTTGATATGGTCAAGACATGATTATATAAATTGTTGTATGAGATGATCATGTTTTGTAACACAGTTATCGGCAACTGGCAGGAGCCATATGGTTGTCGCTTTATTGTATGAAATACAATCGCCATATAATTGTTTTATTTTATCACTAAGCGGTACAGATAGTCGTAGAAACAATAATTGGCGAGACAACAACGACGCTTCGATGGAGATCAAGGTGTCAAGCCGGTGACGATGGTGATCATGACGGTGCTTTGGATATGGAGATCAAAGGCACAAGATGATGATGGCCATATCAAATTACTTAGATTGATTGCATGTGATGTTTATCCTTTATGCATCTTACTTTGCTTAGTACGGTGGTAGCATTATAAGATGATCTCTAACTAAATTTCAAGGTATAAGTGTTCTCCTTGAGTATGCACCATTGCGATAGTTTGTCATTCCGAGACACCATGTGTTGATCGAGTGTGATAAGCTCTAAGTTCACATACAACGGGTTCAAGCCAATTTTGCACACGCGGAATACTCGGGTTAAACTTGACGAGCCTAGCATATGCAGATATGGCCTCGGAACACTAAGACCGAAAGGTCGAGCATGAATCATATAGTAGATATGATCAACATAGTGATGTTCACCATTGAAAGCTACTTCATCTCACGTGATGATCGGACATGGTTTAGTTGATATGGATCACGTGATCACTTAGATGATTAGAGGGATGTCTATCTAAGTGGGAGTTCTTAAGTAATATGATTAATTGAACTTAAATTTATCATGAACTTAGTCCTGATATTTGTATATCTATGTTGTAGATCAATTGCTCGCGTATAGCTTCCCCGTTTTATTTATGATATGTTCCTAGAGAAAACTATGTTGAAAGATGTTAGTAGCAATGATGCAGACTAGCTTCGTGATCTAAGGATTATCATCATTGCTCCACAGAAGAATTATGTCCTTGATGCAACGCTAGGTGAAGGACCTATTGAAGGAGCAGATGCCGACGTTATGAACTTTTGGCAAGCTTTGTATGATGACTACTTGATAGTTTAGTGCGCCATGCTTTACGGCTTAGAACTGGGAATTCAAAAATGTTTTGAACGCCACGGAGCATATAAGATGTTCCAAGAGCTTAAATTGGTATTTCAGACTCATGCCCAAGTCGAGAGGTATGAGACCTTGGACAAACACTTTGCCTACAAGATGGAGGAGAATAGCTCAACCAGTGAGCACGTGATCAGAATATCTGAGTACTACAATCACTTGAATCAAGTGGGAATTAATCTTCCACATAAGATAGTGATTGACAAAGTTCTCTAGTCACTATCACCAGGTTACTGGAACTTATTAATGAACTATAATATGAAAGGAATGATGTAAAGCGATTCCCGATCTCTTCGCAATCCTGAAATCGACGAAGGTAGAAATCAAGAAAAGCATCAAGTCTTGATGGTTGACAAGACCACTAGTTTCAAGTAAAAGGGCAAGGGAAAGAAAGGGAACTTCAAGAAGAATGGCAAGCAAGTTGCCACTCCCAAGAAGAAGCCCAAAGCTAGACCCAAGCCTGAAACTAAGTGCTTGTACTGCAAAGGAAATGGTCACTGGAAGTGGAACTGCCCTAGATACTTGGCGGATAAGAAGCATGGAAAAGTGGACAAAGGTATACTTGATATACATGTTATTGATGTGTACTTTGCTAGTGTTTATAGCAACCCCCTCAGTATTTGATACTGGTTCAGTTGCTAATGTAGTAACTCGAAACGGGAGTTTCAAAATAAATAGAGACTACTTAAGGTCGAGGTGATGATGTGAGTCGGAAGTAATTCCAAGGTTGATAAGATCACCATCGCACACTCACTTTACCTTTGGGATTAGTGTTGAACCTAAAATAGAAGTTATTTGGTGTTTGCGTTGAGCATAAATATGATTGGATCATGTTTATTGCAATACGGTTATTCATTTAAGTCAAAGAATAATTGTTGTTCTATTTACATGAATAAAACCTTCCATGGTCATACACTCAATATAAATGGTTTATTAAATCACGATCGTAGTGGTACACATATTCATAATATTTAAGCCAAAAGATGCAAACTTAATAATGATAGTGCAACTTATATGTGGCATTGCCGTTTAGGTCATATTGGTGTAAAGCGCATGAAGAAACTCCATGATGATGGACTTTTCGAATCACTTGATTATGAATCACTTGATGCTTGCGAACCGTGCCTCATGGGCAAGATGGAAAACTCCGTTCTTTGGAACAATGGAGCGAGCAACAGACTTGTTGGAAATAATACATACTGATGTGTGCGGTCCGATGAGTGTTGAGGCTCGCGGCGGGTATCGTTATTTTCTGATATTCGCAGATGATTTGAGCAGATATGGGTATATCTACTTGATGAAACATAAGTCTGAATCACTTGAAAAATTCAAAGAATTTCAGAGTGAAGTGGAAAATCATCGTAACAAGAAAAGAAAGTTTCTATAATCTGATCGCGGAAACAAATATTTGAGTTATGAGTTTGGTCTTCATTTGAAACAATGTGGAATAGTTTCGCAACTCACGCCAATAGGAAAACCACAATGTAATGGTGTGTCCGAATGTTATAACCCTATTTTATTAGATATGGTGTGATTTATGATGTCTCTTACCGAATTGCCACTATCGTTTTGGGGTTATGCATTAGAGACAGTTGTATTCATGTTAAATGGGGCACAATATAAAAATCCATTGAGATGACACCGTATGAACTGTGGTTTACAAGAAACCTAAGCTATCATTTCTTAAAGTTGGGGGCTGCGATGCTTATGTGAAAAAGCTTCAACCTGATAAACTCGAATCCAACTCAAAGAAATGCGTCTTCATAGGATACCCAAAGGAAACTTTTGGGTACACCTTCTATCACAGATCCGAAGGCAAGACATTCGTTGCTAAGAATGGATCCTTTCTGGAGAAAGAGTTTCTCTCGAAAGAAGTGAGTGGGAGGAAAGTAGAACTTGATAAGGTAATTGTACCTTCCCTTGAATTGGAAATAGTAGTTCATCAAAGAAATCTGTTCCTGTGATGCCTACACCAACTAGAGAGGAAGTTAATGATGCTGATCATGAAACTTAGGATCAAGTTACTACAGAACTTCATATGTAAACCAAAGCATGATCCGCACCAGAATGGTACGGTAATCCTGTACTGGAAGTCATCTTACTAGAGCATGATGAACTTACGAACTATGAGGAAGCAATGATGAACCCAGATTCCGCAAAATGACTTGAGGCCATGAGATCTAAGATGGGATCCATCTATGAGAACAAAATATGGACTTTGGTGGACTTGCCCAATGATCGGCAAGCCATAAAGAATAAATGGATTTTCAAGAGGAAGACAGACGCTGATACTAGTGTTACTATCTACAAAGCTCGAATTGTAGAAAAAAGTTTTTTAACAAGTTCAAGGTGTTGACTACGATGAGATTTTCTCATTCGTAGCGATGCTTAAGTCTATCTGAATCCTGTTAGCGAATTACCACATTTTAAGAAATCTGGTAAATGGATAACAAAACTACATTCCTTAATGGATTTCTTAAAGAATAATTGTATATGATGCAACCAGAAGGTTTTGTCGATCCTAAAGGTGTTAACAAAGTGAGCAAGCTCCAGCGATCCATCTATGGACTGGTGCAAGCATCTCGGAGTTGGAATATATGCTTTGATAAAGTGATCAAAGCATATGGTTTTATAAAGACTTGCGGTGAAGCCTATATTTACAAGAAAGTGAGTGGGAGCACTACAACATTTCTGATAAGTATATGTGAATGACATATTGTTGATCGAAAATGATGTAGAATTTTCTGGAAAGGATAAAGGAGTGTTTGAAAGGAGTTTTTCAAAGAAATACCTCGGTGAAGCTGCTTACATATTGGGCATCAAGATCTATTGAGATAGATCAAGATGCTTGATAAAGATTTTTCAATGATTACATACCTTGACAAGATTTTTGAAGTAGTTCAAAAGGGAACAGTCAAAGAAGGAGTTCTTGCCTGTATTGCAAGGTGTGAAGTTGAGTAAAGACTCAAAATCCGACCACGGCAGAAAATAGAAAGAGAATGAAAAGTCATTCCCGATGCCTCAGTCTTAGGTTCTATAAAGTATGATATGTTGTTTACCAGACCTATTGTGTACCTCACCATGAGTTTTGCAAGAGGGTAAAATAGTGATCTAGGAACGGATCACTGAACAGCGGTCAAAATTATCATTACTGGAATAAGGAAATGTTTCTCGGTTATGGAAGTGATAAAGAGTTCATCATAAGGAGTTACGTCGATGCAAACTTTGACACCAATCTGGATGACTCTAAGTCTTGATCTAGATACATATTGAAAGTGGGAGCGATTAGCTAAAGTAGTTGTGTGCAGAGCATTGTAGACATAGAAAATTTGCAAAATACATACGACTCTGAATGTGGCAGACCCGTTGACTAAACTTCTCTCACAAAGCAAAACATGATCACTTTTTGGGTGTTAATCACATAGCGATGTGAACTAGATTACTGACTCTAGTAAACCCTTTGGGTATTAGTCACATGGAGATGTGAACTAATCACATAAAGATGTGAACTCTTGGTGTTAAATCACATGGCTATGTGAACTAGATTATTGACTCTAGTGCAAGTGGGAGACTGAAGGAAATATGCCCTAGAGGCAATAATTAAGTTATTATTTATATTTCCTTATATCATGATAATGTTTATTATTCATGCTAGAATTGTATTAACCGGAAACTTAGTACATGTATGAATACATAGACAAAACAGAGTGTCCCTAGTATGCCTCTACTTGACTAGCTCGTTAATCAAAGATGGTTAAGTTTCCTGACCATAGACATGTGTTGTCATTTGATGAACATGATCACATCATTAGAGAATGATGTGATGGACAAGACCCATCCGTTAGCTTAGAATAAATGATCATTTAGTTTTATTTCCATTGCTTTCATCACGACTTATACATGTTCCTCTGACCATGAGATTATGGAACTCTCGAATATCGGAGGAACACCTTGTGTGCTATCAAACGTCACAATGTAACTGGGTGATCATAAAGATGCTCTACATGTGTCTCCAATGGTGTTTGTTGAGTTGGCATAGATTGAGATTAGGATTTGTCACTCAGATTGTCGGAGAGGTATCTCTAGCTCCTCTAGGTAATGCACATCACTATAAGCCTTGCAAGCATTGTGACTAATGACTTAGTTGCAGGATTCCGCATTACGGAACGAGTAAAGAGACTTGCCGGTAACGAGATTGAAGTAGGTATTGAGATACCGACGATCGAATCTCGGGCATGTAACATACCAATGACAAAGGGAATAATGTATGTTGTTATGCTAAACCTGACGGGTGGGGCCCACCCGTCAGAATGTGAGTCTGAACAATGGGCCCCACCATCGCCATCATCAACCTCAGGCCAGAGAGGGCGGCAAGCTCACCGGCGTCGCTTTGGTCGACGGCGAGGCGATCTGAGGGCACCGATGTGTTCTGGATGAATCTCCGTTCGGTTAAAGATGAAGTTGGTCGCCGAGGTGCAGGGGTTCGCTAGTGACGAGGAAGCCGGCAGCAGGGCTTCGGGAGGTGCTTGCCCTGTCCGATTCCGACTGCAATAGAGAGGGGAAATAGAGGGGAAATGGTCAGAGAGGTGCGGAGGTTCCATATCGAGAGATACAAGAGCCGACACAAACTAAGAGAGGTTTCTGTATGTGGGCTACACAGACTACCATTTTTATAATTTTTAAAATATCACCTGCTTATGCTTCATGATGTGTAACATTATTGTTAGTCCTATTTTGTCATGTACAAAATAGTCTGTTTTGCTCGCTTCACTGTTGTAACTGTATTTTCTCCCTGGTCATGTGTACATACAGAAACATTTCAGGATGAAGTGACATCAACACAAAGATCTGTGAGCAGTGCAGCATGGCCATTACCGAATGCTTATGGATTGGAATTGGAATGTGGTGATGTTCTTGAGCATCAACTAGAGGTGGCAACACAACGTGTACATGATTCTCAACGTGCAATCAACAAGTTGAGACTGGACTTGTAGGTATTTGATACAGAAGTTAAAAAATGAAACAAGACACTGAGGTAACCATGAAGGAATTGGAGATTTTGTAGACTGAAATTTGTGCTATCTGAATCCAGCCAATCCTATTTTCTGAAGTGATTATAGTTCAAATGGTAAGTTCTATTCATGCGTGTCCACGATGTATGAGCATTATTTGTCCAGTGTGTGTAATTTGCTATTTGTATATGCTTTATTATCACTGTGCCGAACTATAATGCCCAGTGTGTATATTCGGCTGTAATTTATTTATTGTATAGTGTAGGATTATACTACGTTTCTATGCCTTAGTCTTTTTATTGTATAGTGTATGTTTTTTAGAGGCGATAGTATAGAGTAGGACAATTCTTGAACATGCTATATCGTTGAAACAGGGGCCAACATGCCCAAACATTTCCTGGACGCCATACAAACGAACAATCATGTGTAGTCAATGTGGGCCTTAATTGGGCTGGTCAAAATAATATTAAGTGGATAATGATGTGGCCCACCGTAACAACGGCTCTTAGTAGGCCATTAACAGGACAAAAGCTCGACAGGGCCATATAAATGGAAATGGCCCGCGGGCCTCTATTAGGCTGAAATACATGTCAATTTTGTCTCTGCCCTTTTACTTTACGAGCCACTAAGTGGCCAAAAGTGCTATGGGCTAGAGGAAGCCCAATTTGCAAACTAGGCTTTTAACAGGCCGAAAGTCGCGTTGGTCTGAAATGATGCCTTGCGGAACGTGGGCCCCTAATGGACGTAAAGTCAAAGGCCCACCTGTTGTGCGGGCCGTTAACAGGCCGAGAGACAAAATGGGCTAGGAGTTGGCGTACCGAATGGGCCGAGGACAGGCCTAAATTCACAACGAGCTAGAATTGGCCCAACTACAAAATGGGCCGAGAAAAGGCCGAAGGACGTTCCAGGGCATTAACGGGCTGGAAGTGACGATGGGCTGCTAAAAGACCGAATGAAGCTCGGGACATAATTGGGCCCAAAGACGTAGCGGGCCGTTAATGGGCTTAAACTAACAATGGGCCACAAATTGTCAAATCTAGAATGGGCCTTTGATGGGCCGATTCTATGTAACTTGTATTGGTCGTGCTTGTAAATGTGCCTGACTCAAGTTGGCCGCTAATGGGCCGGCCCGCTTATTTTGACAGGCCCCGCCTTTTAACCTGAATGGGCTACTGTTGGGACGAGACACGTGTCGATGTATCATAGGCGTGTTCCGTCCATTCGCTGGATGACAACTGTCCGAACACCAGGCCGACATGTGGATCTGACGGTCAATGAGAATTTTACACATGAAAATCCCCATTGGTCCACGCTGTTTATGGGTTATCGGATCCAAACCGGAACCCGATATCTAAACGGCGACCCATACGGTGGATGTCGCGTGTCAGTCACTCTTGACAAAAGCACTTCTATGATGCGTGATTTATCATCATGGAAGTGAACACTTCCGTGATGATAATTTTGGTAATGTCATGAAACACTTCTATGATAGCACATGTATGACTATCTTGATTTTGTCATAAAATCGTCGTGGGTGTACCTGCATGACAGAAAATGTGACCTACTGTGACAAACATGTATCATCACGGAAGTGTATTTTTTGTAGTGAGTTGAAAAAGCTGAAGCATGTTAAAGCATGAACCAATTGCTTGGCTAACATGAGGGTAGCACATGATAAATACTTTGTGTCAATAAGATGGAGCATGACAGGACTATATGATTTTGTCAGGATAGCGTTCTTTAGCATTCATATTTTGAAAGACATGATTGTTTGTTGGGATGCCTGAGTATTGATGTGTCTATGTAAAATTATAGACTATTTCTTTGAATCACTTGTGTCTAAATATTCATGCGATGATCACATATATGATCAAGATTATGCTAGGTAGCATTCCACATCAAAAATTATTTTCTTTTTATTATTTACGTACTCGAGGACGAGCAGGAATTTAGCTTGGGATGCTGATATGTCTCCACCGTATCTATAATTTTTGATTGTTCCATGACAATATTATACAACTTTTATATACTTTTGGCAATATTTTATATTATTTTATTGGACTAACATATTGATCCGGTGACCAGTGCTAGTTCCTCTTTGTTGCATGTTTTCGTTTTGCAGAATATCCATATCAAACGAAAGCAAAATGCGATAAAATTTACGGAGAATAATTTTGGAATATATGTGCTTTTGGGGAAGTGGAATAAACCCAAACGGAGGCCAAGGGCCTCCACCACCCACCAGGGCACGACCCACACCACCTAGCGCGCCCATGTGTCTTGTGGTCACCTTGTAAGTCAGTTGGGGCTCTTCCTCAGGTGCAAGAAATATAATTTATGGAAAAACCATGAATAAATGTCAGCGCAATCGGAGTTATGGATCTCCGGGAATTTAGGAAACGGTGAAGGGGCATAAAACAGGACATGAAACAGAGGGATAGATCCAATCTCGGAGGGGCTCCCGCCCCTCCGCCACCATGGAGCCATGGACCAGAGCGGGAACTCTCCTACCATCTTGGGGCGAGGCCAAGAAAGAAGAGGAAGGAGGAGGCTCTCTCCCCCTCTGAACCGGTGGCGCCGGGGCAATAATCGTGTGATGGTGATCTACACCAACAACTTCGTCATCTTCACCAACATCTTCATCACCTTCCCCAATCTATCTACATCAGTCCACTCTCCCACAACCCGCTGTACCCTCTACATGAACATGGTGCTTTGTGCTCCATATTTGTAACGCCCTCGATGCGGCTATATCTCCTATGTGTCGGAGCACGACTTAGAGGCATAACCGCATTGAAAGCAATGTCGCAAGTAAGGTAATCTTCACAACAACCCATGTAAATAAATAATAAGGGGAAATGTAAATAGTTGGCTTACACTCGCCACGTCACACAAAGTACATAAATAGCATTACAATCATCCAATCACTCATGGTGCGACTACGGTACCAAAATAAAAGATCAACCCCCAACATGCGACATGGTCCTGTGAAGGAAATATGCCCTAGAGGCAATAATAAATTTATTATTTATTTCCTTATTTCATGATAAATGTTTATTATTCATGCTATAATTGTATTAACCGGAAACATAATACATGTGCGAATACATAGACAAATAGAGGGTCACTAGTATGCCTCTACTTGACTAGCTCGTTAATGAAAGATGGTTATGTTTCCTAACCATAGACAAAGAGTTGTTATTTGATTAACGGGATCACATCATTAGGTGAATGATCTGATTGACATGACCCATTCCATTAGCTTAGCACCCGATCGTTTAGTATGTTGCTATTGCTTTCTTCATGACTTATACATGTTCCTATAACTATGAGATTATGCAACTCCCGTTTACCGGAGGAACACTTTGGGTGCTACCAAACGTCACAACGTAACTGGGTGATTATAAAGGAGTACTACAGGTGTTTCCAAAGGTACATGTTGGGTTGGTGTATTTCGAGATTAGGTTTTGTCACTCCGATTGTCGGAGAGGTATCTCTGGGCCCTCTCGGTAATGCACATCACATAAGCCTTGCAAGCATTACAACTAATAAGTTAGTTGTGAGATGATGTATTACGGAACGAGTAAAGAGACTTGCCAGTAACGAGATTGAACTAGGTATTGGATACCGACGATCGAATCTCGGGCAAGTAACATACCGATGACAAAGGGAACAACGTATGTTGTTATGCGGTCTGACCGATAAAGATCTTCGTAGAATATGTAGGAGCCAATATGGGCATCCAGGTCCCGCTATTGGTTATTGACCGGAGATTTGTCTCAGTCATGTCTACATTGTTCTTGAACCGTAGGGTCCGCACGCTTAACGTTACGATGACAGTTATTATGAGTTTATGCATTTTGATGTACCGAAGTTAGTTCGGAGTCCCGGATGTGATCACGGACATGACGAGGAGTCTCGAAATGGTCGAGACATAAAGATTGATATATTGGATGATTATATTCGGACACCGGAAAGGTTCCGGGGAAGTTTCGGATAAAACCGGAGCACCGGGGGGTTACCGGAACCCCCCGGGGGGTTAATGCGCCTTATGGGCCTAATGTGGAGAAGAGGAAGGGGCTGCCAGGGCAGGCCGCGCGCCCCCTCTCCCCCTAGTCGGAATTGGACAAGGAGGGAGGGGCGGCGCCCCCCTTTCCTTCTCTCCCTCCACCTCTCCTAGTTGGACAAGGAACAGGAGGGGAGTCCTACTCCCGGTAGGAGTAGGACTCCTCCTGCGCGCATCCTCTAGGCCGGCCGCACCCCCCCTTGGATCCTTTATATACGGAGGCAGGGGGCACCCTAGAACACACAAGTTGATCTTCGTGATCGTTCCTTAGCCGTGTGCGGTGCCCCCTTCCACCATATTCCACCTCGGTCATATCGTAGTAGTGCTTAGGCGAAGCCCTGCGTCGGTAGAACATCATCATCGTCAGCACGCCGTTGTGCTGACGAAACTCATCCCCGAAGCTTTGCTGGATCGGAGCCCGGGGAGCGTCATCGAGCTGTACGTGTGCCAAGAACTCGGAGGTGGCGGAGTAACAGTGCTTGGATCGGTCGGATCAGAAGGCGTACAACTACTTCCTCTACATTGCGTCAACGCTTCCTTTGCGGTCTACAAGGGTACGTAGACAACACTCTCCCCTCTCGTTGTTATGCATCATCATGATCTTGCGTGTGCGTAGGAAATTTTTTGAAATTACTACGAAACCCAACAGTGGCATCCGAGCCTAGGTTTTATATGTTGATGTTATATGCACGAGTAGAACACAAGTGAGTTGTGGGCGATATAAGTCATACTGCTTACCAGCATGTCATACTTTGGTTCGGCGGTATTGTTGGACGAAGCGGCCCGGACCAACATTACGCGTACGCTTACACGAGACCGGTTCTCCCGACGTGCTTTGCACAGAGGTGGCTTGCGGGTGACAGTTTCTCCAACTTTAGTTGAACCGAGTGTGGCTACGCTCGGTCCTTGCGAAGGTTAAAACAGCACCAACTTGACAAACTATCGTTGTGGTTTTGATGCGTAGGTAAGATTGGTTCTTGCTTAAGCCCGTAGCAGCAACGTAAAACATGCAACAACAAAGTAGAGGACGTCTAACTTGTTTTTGCAGGGCATGTTGTGATGTGATATGGTCAAGACATGATGCTAAATTTTATTGTATGAGATGATCATGTTTTGTAACCGAGTTATCGGCAACTGGCAGGAGCCATATGGTTGTCGCTTTATTGTATGCAATGCAATCGCGCTGTAATGCTTTACTTTATCACTAAACGGTAGCAATAGTCGTGGAAACATAAGATTGGCGAGACGACAACGATGCTACGATGGAGATCAAGGTGTCGCGCCGGTGACGATGGTGATCATGACGGTGCTTCGGAGATGGAGATCACAAGCACAAGATGATGATGGCCATATCATATCACTTATATTGATTACATGTGATGTTTATCTTTTATGCATCTTATCTTGCTTTGATTGACGGTAGCATTATAAGATGATCTCTCACTAAATTATCAAGAAGTGTTCTCCCTGAGTATGCACCGTTGCGAAAGTTCTTCGTGCTGAGACACCACGTGATGATCGGGTGTGATAGGCTCTACGTTCAAATACAACGGGTGCAAAACAGTTGCACACGCGGAATACTCAGGTTATACTTGACGAGCCAAGCATATACAGATATGGCCTCGGAACACGGAGACCGAAAGGTCGAGCGTGAATCATATAGTAGATATGATCAACATAGCGATGTTCACCAATGAAACTACTCCATCTCACGTGATGATCGGACATGGTTTAGTTGATTTGGATCACGTGATCACTTAGAGGATTAGAGGGATGTCTATCTAAGTGGGAGTTCTTAAGTAATATGATTAATTGAACTTAAATTTATCATGAACTTAGTCCTGGTAGTATTTTGCAAATTATGTTGTAGATCAATAGCTCGCGTTGTTGCTTCCCTGTGTTTATTTTGATATGTTCCTAGAGAAAATTGTGTTGAAAGATGTTAGTAGCAATGATGCGGATTGGATCCGTGATCTGAGGTTTATCCTCATTGCTGCACAGAAGAATTATGTCCTTGATGCACCGCTAGGTGACAGACCTATTGCAGGAGCAGATGCAGACGTTATGAACGTTTGGCTAGCTCAATATGATGACTACTTGATAGTTTAGTGCACCATGCTTAATGGCTTAGAATCGGGACTTCAAAGACGTTTTGAACGTCATGGAGCATATGAGATGTTCCAGGAGTTGAAGTTAATATTTCAAGCAAATACCTGAGTTGAGAGATATGAAGTCTCCAACAAGTTCTATAGCTAAAAGATGGAGGAGAATCGCTCAACTAGTGAGCATGTGCCCAGATTGTCTGAGTACTACAATCGCTTGAATCAAGTGGGAGTTAATCTTCCAGATAAGATAGTGATTGACAGAATTCTCTAGTCACCATCACCAAGTTAGTAGAACTTCGTGATGAACTATAATATGCAAGGGATGACAAAAATAATTCCCAAGCTCTTCGTGATGCTGAAATCGACGAAGGTAGAAATCAAGAAAAACATCAAGTGTTGATGGTTAACAAGACCACTAGTTTCAAGAAAAGGGCAAAGGGAAGAAGGGGAACTTCAAGAAGAACGGCAAGCAAGTTGCTGCTCAAGTGAAGAAGCCCAAGTCTGGTCCTAAGCCTGAGACTAAGTGCTTCTACTGCAAAGGGACTGGTCACTAGAAGCGGAACTACCCCAAGTGATTGGCGGATAAGAAGGATGGCAAAGTGAACATAAGTATATTTGATATACATCTTATTGATGTGTACTTTACTAGTGTTTATAGCAACCCCTCAGTATTTGATACTAGTTCAGTTGCTAAGATTAGTAACTCGAAACGGGAGTTGCAGAATAAACAGAGACTAGTTAAGGGTGAAGTGACGATGTGTGTTGGAAGTGGTTCCAAGATTGATATGATCATCATCGCACACTCCCTATAATTTCGGGATTAGTGTTGAACCTAAATAAGTGTTATTTGGTGTTTGCGTTCAGCATGAATATGATTTGATCATGTTTATTGTAATACGGTTATTCATTTAAGTAAGAGAATAAATTGTTGTTCTGTTTACATGAATAAAACCTTATATGGTTACACACCCAATGAAAATAGTTCGTTGGATCTCGATCGTAGTGATACACATAATCATAATATTGAAACCAAAAGATGCAAAGTTAATAATGATAGTGCAACTTATTTGTGGCACTGCCGTTTAGGTCATATTGGTGTAAAGCGCATGAAGAAACTCCATGCTGATGGGCTTTTGGAATCACTTGATTATGAATCAGTTGATGCTTGCGAACCATGCCTCATGGGCAAGATGACTAAGACTCCGTTCTTCGGAACAATGGAGCGAGCAACAGATTTGTTGGAAATCATACATACTGATGTATGTGGTCCGATGAATATTGAGGCTCGCGACAGGTATCATTATTTTCTGATCTTCACAGATGATTTGAGCAGATATGAGTATATCTACTTGATGAAACATAAGTCTGAAACATTTGAAAAGTTCAAAGAATTTCAGAGTGAAGTGAAAAATCATCGTAACAAGAAAATAAAGTTTCTACGATCTGATCGTAGAGAAGAGTATTTGAGTTACGAGTTTGGCTTTCAGTTAAAAACAATGTGAAATAGTTTCACTACTCACGCCACCTGGAACACCACAATGTAATGGTGTGTCCGAACGTCATAACCGTACTTTATTAGATATGGTGCGATCTATGATGTCTCTTACCGATCTACCACTATCGTTTTGGGGTTATGCATTAGAGACAGCTGCATTCACGTTAAATAGGGCACCATCTAAATCCGTTGAGACGACACCGTATGAACTATGGTTTGGCAAGAAACCTAAGCTGTTGTTTCTTAAAGTTTGAGGTTGCAATGCTTATGTGAAAAAGTTTCAACCTGATAAGCTCAAACCCAAATCGGAGAAATGTGTCTTCATAGGATATCCAAAGGAAACTATTGGATACACCTTCTATCACAGATCCGAAGGCAAGACTTTTGTTGCTAAATTCGGAAACTTTCTAGAGAAGGAGTTTCTCTCGAAAGAAGTGAGTGGGAGGAAAGTAGAAAACTTGATAAGGTAATTGTACCTTCTCCCTTATTGGAAAGTAGTTCATCACAGAAATCTGTTCTTGTGACTACTACACCAATTAGTGAGGAAGATAATGATGATGATCATGTAACTTCAGATCAAGTTACTACCGAATCTCGTAGGTAAACCAGAGTAAGATCCGCACCAGAGTGGTACGGTAATCCTGTTCTGGAAGTCATGTTACTAGACCATGACGAACTTGCGAACTATGAGGAAGCGATGATGAGCCCAGATTCCGCGAAATGGTTTGAGGCCATGAAATCTGAGATATGATCCATGTATGAGAACAAAGTATGGACTTTGATGGATTTGCCCGATGATCGGCAAGCCATAAAAATAAATGGATCTTCAAGAGGAAGACGGACGCTGATAGTAGTGTTATTATCTACAAAGCTAGAATTGTCGCAAAAGGTTTTTCGACAAGTTCAAGGTGTTGACTACGATGAGAGATTCTCACTCGTATCTATGCTTAAGTCTGTCCGAATCATGTTAGCAATTGCCGCATTTTATGAAATCTGGCAAATGGATAAACAAAACTGAATTCCTTAATGGATTTATTGAAGAAGAGTTGTATACGATGCAACTAGAAGGTTTTGTCAATCCGAAAGGTACTAACAAAATGTGCAAGCTCCAGCGATCCATCTGTGAACTGGTGCAAGCATCTCGGAGTTGGAATATACGCTTTGATGAGTTGATCAAAGCATATAGTTTTATACAGACTTGCGGTGAAGCCTGTATTTGCAAGAAAGTGAGTGGGAGCACTACGACATTTCTGATAAGTATATGTGAATGACATATTGTTGATCGGAAATAATGTAGAATTATTCTGTAAAGCATAAAGGAGTGTTTGAAAGGAGTTTTTCAAAGAAAGACTTCGGTGAAGCTGCTTACATATTGAGCTTCAAGATCTATAGAGATAGATCAAGACGCTTGATAAGTTTTTCCAATGAGTACATACCTTGACAAGATTTTGAAGTAATTCAAAATGGAGCAGTCAAAGAAAGAGTTCTTGCCTGTATTACAAGGTGTGAAGTTGAGTAAGACTCAAAGCCCGACCACGGCAGAAGATAGAAAGAGAATGAAAGTCATTCCCTATGCCTTGGCCATAGGTTCTATAAAGTATGTCATGCTGTGTACCAGATCTATTGTATACCCTGCACTGATTTGGCAAGGGAGTACAATAGTGATCTAGGAGTAGATCACTGGACAGCGGTCAGAATTATCCTTAGTGAAATAAGGATATGTTTCTCGATTATGGACGTGAAAAAAAGGGGTTCGTCGTAAAGGGTTACGTCGATGCAAGTTTTTGACACTTATCTAGAAGACTCTAAGTCTCGGTCTAGATACATATTGAAAGTGGGAGCAATGAGCTAGAGTAGCTCCAAGCAGAGCATTGTTGACATAGAAATTTGCAAAATACATGCGGATCTGAATGTGGCAGACCCGTTGACTAAGATTCTCTCACAAGCAAAACATGATCACACCTTAGTACTCTTTGGGTGTTAATCACATAGCAATGTGAACTAGATTACTGAATCTAGTAAACCCTTTGGGTATTGGTCACATGGCGATGTGAACAATGGGTGTTAATCACATGATGATGTGAACTATCGAAGTTAATCACATGGTGATGTGATCTAGATTATTGACTCTAGTGCAAGTGGGAGACTGAAGGAAATATGCCCTAGAGGCAATAATAAAGTTATTATTTATTTCCTTATTTCATGATAAATGTTTATTATTCATGCTATAATTGTATTAACCGGAAACATAATACATGTGTGAATACATAGACAAACAGAGTGTCACTAGTATGCCTCTACTTGACTAGCTCGTTAATCAAAGATGGTTATGTTTCCTAACCATAGACAAAGAGTTGTTATTTGATTAACGGGATCACATCATTAAGAGAATGATCTGATTGACATGACCCATTCCATTAGCTTAGCACCCGATCGTTTAGTATGTTGCTATTGCTTTCTTCATGACTTATACATGTTCCTATGACTATGAGATTATGCAACTCCCGTTTACCGGAGGAACACTTTGGGTGCTACCAAACGTCACAACGTAACTGGGTGATTATAAAGGAGTACTACAGGTGTCTCCAAAGGTACATGTTGGGTTGGCGTATTTCGAGATTAGGATTTGTCACTCCGATTGTCGGAGAGGTATCTCTGGGCCCTCTCGGTAATGCACATCACATAAGCCTTGCAAGCATTACAACTAATAAGTTAGTTGTGAGATGATGTATTACGGAACGAGTAAAGAGACTTGCCAGTAACGAGATTGAACTAGGTATTGGATACCGACGATCGAATCTCGGGCAAGTAACATACCGATGACAAAGGGAACAACGTATGTTGTTATGCGGTCTAACCGATAAAGATCTTCGTAGAATATGTAGGAGCCAATATGGGCATCCAGGTCCCGCTATTGGTTATTGAACGGAGATTTGTCTCAGTCATGTCTACATTGTTCTTGAACCGTAGGGTCCGCACGCTTAATGTTACGATGACAGTTATTATGAGTTTATGCATTTTGATGTACCGAAGTTAGTTCGGAGTCCCGGATGTGATCACGGACATGACGAGGAGTCTCGAAATGGTCGAGACATAAAGATTGATATATTGGATGACTATATTCGGACACCGGAAGGGTTCCGGGGAAGTTTCGGATAAAACCGGAGCACCGGGGGGTTACCGGAACCCCCCCGGGGGGTTAATGGGCCTTATGGGCCTAATGTGGAGAAGAGGAAGGGGCTGCCAGGGCAGGCCGTGCGTCCCCTCTCCCCCTAGTCCGAATTGGACAAGGAGGGAGGGGCGGCGCCCCCCCCCTTTCCTTCTCTCCCTCCACCTCTCCTAGTTGGACAAGGAACGGGAGGGGAGTCCTACTCCCGGTAGGAGTAGGACTCCTCCTGCGCACCTCCTCTAGGCCGGCCACACCCCCCCCTTGGATCCTTTATATACGGAGGCAGGGGGCACCCTAGAACACACAAGTTAATCTTCGTGATCGTTCCTTAGCCGTGTGCGATGCCCCTTCCAACATATTCCACCTCGGTCATATCGTAGTAGTGCTTAGGCGAAGCCCTGCGTCGGTAGAACATCATCATCGTCACCACGCCGTTGTGCTGACGAAACTCATCCCTGAAGCTTTGCTGGATCGGAGCCCAGGGAGCGTCATCGAGCTGTACGTGTGCCAAGAACTCGGAGGTGCCGGAGTAACGGTGCTTGGATCGGTCGGATCGAAAGACGTACGACTACTTCCTCTACGTTGCGTCAACGCTTCCGTTGCGGTCTATAAGGGTACGTAGACAACACTCTCCACTCTCGTTGCTATGCATCATCATGATCTTGCGTGTGCGTAGGAATTTTTTTGAAATTACTACGAAACCCAACATCCCGATCGCCCCAACTGGGCACCACTACTGATCATCAGGGAAAGACACATAGTAATGACGGGAGGCTTCATCGAACTCCCACTTGAGCTCAAGCACATCATCTGGAATGGAGTCATCGGGTCCTGCATCTGGTTTGGAAGTAATCTGTGAGCCACGGGGACTCGGCAATCTCGCGCCCTCGCGATCAAGACTATTTAAGCTTATAGGAAAGGCAAGGTAATATGTGGAGCTGCAGCAAGCGACTAGCGTATTTGGTGGCTAACCTGTTCGCAAAAGAGAGCTAGAAGAGAAGGCAAAGCACGAACGAAGAACTGGAGAACAAACTACGGCAAGCATTACTCCAACACCGTGTTCACTTCCCGGACCCCGCCGAGGCCAGCCCAGAGTTGCCCCTGGTAGCCCCGGACATCGCTCGGTTGGACCAACACTTAGAGAAGCACTGGTCCGGGGGGGGGGGGTTAAAATAAAGATGAACCTTGAGTCCGCGAAACCCAAGGGAAAAAGGCTAGGTGGCAAATGGTAAAACAAATGTTGGGCATTGCTGGAAGAGTTTTATTCAAGGCGAACTGTCAAGGGGTTCCCATTATCACCCAACCACGTAAGGAACGCAAAATCCGGGAACATAACACCGATATGGCGGAAACTAGGGCGGCAAGAGTGGAACAAAACACTAGGCAAAAGGCCGAGCCTTCAACCCTTTACCAAGTATATAGATGCATTAAGATAACAAGATAAGATAATGATATCCCAACAAATAAACAATGTTCCAACAAGGAACGATCTCCAATCTTCACTTGCAACTAGCAACGCTATAAGAGGGGCTGAGCAAAGCGGTTACATAGCCAATCAAGGGTTTTCTAGGACATGGTGGGTTAGAGGTTTCACATGGCAATTTGGGAGGCACGATAAGCAAGTGGTAGGCATCATAGCATAGGCATAGCAAAAGAGCGAGCATCTAGCAAGCAAAGATAGAAGTGATTTCGAGGGTATGATCATCTTGCCTGCAAAGTTGTCAGAGTTGACTGGATCCTCGAAAGCAAACTCAACGGGCTCCTCGTTAGCGAACTCGTCTCCCGGCTCTACCCAAACAATACAAACAAGCAAGAGGAAACACAATCAACCGAGTGCAAATGCTCGAACAACATGATGCAAACATGGTATGCTATGCGGGATGCGATATGTGATGCATATGAAAGATTTGACAAGGAATGATTGAACCTGGCCTCAACTTGGAAATCCAAGAGTGCCACTTGAAAGATGAGGTAATTTCGGTTTAAATCGATATAAAGAACACCGGAATCGGATGCACGGTTTGGAAATGGCAAGCAAAACAAATATGGCACCGGTCTGCAATAAATAGCAAGTAGCCATCTAAATGCATCAAGTTAAATATGTTATAGCACTCAAATATGGCAACATAATACATGTCAGGGATCCACTCATGATGCTTGACAAAAGATGAACACTGAGCTACGGCCAATTCATCCATTAACAGGTTCAAACAAGCATGGCAAAAGTGCAAACGATAACAAGCTAGAGAAAAACTGGAGCATGCAAATATCTTAACGAGTAGGCATGTTCACGAGCTCGATGTACTCACTATAGAGCATGGCATGACAATCTAAGCATACAACCATCAATAATACACATTATATAAGCTAGAAATGGCAAGAACAACAACATAGCATGCACGGATGAACAACAACATCCTCGGAAAAATCGCTAACAAGTAGACAATCTGCCAGGAATTACGAAATAGCAAAAGTAGAGCTCGATTGAGTAAAGCTAGGTTGCTCCATAATTGCAAACAAAGACATGGATGGATAGAGCACGACAATATTAACAAATCATCCTTACGGATCATCCTGAAAAGAGGCACGGATCACTAGGAAACAACATGAACATATGGCATATTGATAAAAACAGATCAAGGACTTGGAGAAATTCTAAGTCCCTGAAATCAACATTAACGAATGCACTACTTTGCAAGCTTGTGCTAGTCACCACACATGTCACAAAAATACATGGATAGAACCTCTGTAAAGTTGGCAAAGCATATAACAAAACACATGTAGAGATCAGGATCATATCATGCACACATTAAACATGGCAAAAATGACTAATAGCTATTTGGTACAGCAGATCTAACAATTAACTCAAATAGCTCTCTTCCCACAGCATTTAGGGCATCAAGATGAGCTCAAATGAAAATGATGAAATCAGATGAAATGATGTACTCTCTGAGACGAACATTTTGATATGCTACACGCCCAAAACGGAGCTACGGATGCGGAGTTATAGCATGATGAAGAATGCTAAAAAATCTGGGAGTTGGACGAAAAAGTCAACCGGACCGGATCTAGATCGGGCGCATGCGCACTGTAGCAGCTCGGCGCCGGAGTTCGCCGGAGATGTCACTGTGGAGGAGGTGGACGTCGCCGGAGGGCGTGGTCGCCGGAGTTGAGGGGCCCGGAGATGGTGGTGGTGGCCGCGGGCGTCGGTGACGGAGCTCCGGTGGCGCGGCGGCGCGGCGCTGTCGCCGGACTTCGGCCGGCGCGGCGGCGGCGGTTGGTGAGGTGGCGGCCGGCGGGATGCGATGGCGGTATAGGGCGGTGCGGCGGAGCGTCGCCGGCGGAGAGGCGGCGCGCGGGCGGCGGGATGGAGCGGGGAGGCGCGGGGCGGCGATGGGCCTCGGGGGCCCGACCTGGGCCTCCCGGGCCAGAGCGGCGGCGGCGGGACAAAGGCCACGTGGTGCCCTGTGGTTGGGCGTGGGGGGCGGCGCGGCGTGTCCGGCGGCGGACGGACACGTCCGGCGCGGAGAGGGGAAGGTAGGTTAGGGTTTCGCTCGGATTTTGACGGAGGAGGTCTTATTTATAGGCATAGGTGGAGCTAGGAGAGTCCAATTGAGGTGCGGTTTTCGGCCACGCGATCGTGATCGAACGCTCTAGATGATGGAGAGGGTTTTGGTGGATTTTGGACAAAATTGGAAGGGTGTTGGTCTGCAACACACACGAGGCCTTCTCGGTCCCTCGGTTAACCGTTGGAGTATCAAATGAAGTCCAAATGGTACGAAACTTGACAGGCGGTCTACCGGTAGTAAACCAAGGCCGCTTGGCAAGTCTCGGTCCAATCCGGAAATGTTTAACCCCCACACACGAAAAGAAGGTAGAAAGGAACACCGGAGGAGATAGGAGCGCCGGAATGCAAAACGGCAACGGGGAAAATGCTCGGATGCATGAGACGAACACGTATGCAAATGCAATGCACATGATGAAATGATATGAGATGCATGACAACGGCAACAACACACGGAGACAAAAACACGAACCCGAGAAATAAAATAACTTAGTGCCGGAAACGGTAAGACTTGGAGTACATATTAGGTAAATTACATCCGGGGTGTTACAATATTAATATCCAATGATATGTTGCCATCTGATGATACTTGAGTAGATTTTGGTTGTCCTATTAGTAATTGGTAAATTGCTACGATTGTTTTAATTTTCTTGTAGTTATATTGCTGTCCTGTGGTTCCCATGATATGAGTGCACGTGTGGATCACACCATAGGGTTAGTTGTGTGTCGATTGGACTATGCATTGGAGGGCAAGAGTGACAGAAGCTTCTTCCTACAATAGAAATTGATGCTTACAGGATTGAAGGGGGCAGATATATATCTTAATGCTATGGTTGGGTTTTACCTTAAAGAACATTAGTAGTTGCGGATGCTTGCTAATAGTTCCAATCATAAGTGCATAGAATTCCATGTAAGGGACGACATGCTAGAAGTGGCCTCTCCCACATAAAAACTTGCTATCGGTCTAGTAATGTAGTCAGTTGCAAAGGGACAACTCCGCAAATCCTACCACTACTAATCCATACTAGTTATACTAAGTTAATCATTTCTTTACATCACCTAAATTTCACGTTCTTTATTATCTTGCAAACCTATCCTATTGCATCTACAAAGTACTTCTAGTTTTATTCTTGTTCTAGGTAAAGCAAACGCTAAGTGTGCATAGAGTTGTATTGGTGGTCGATAGAACTTGAGGAAATATTTGTTCTACCTTTAGCTCCTCGCTGGGTTCGACACTCTTATTTATCCAAGAAAGCTACAAACGATTCCCTATACTTGTGGGTTATAAACCAGCTAGGCCATCCTTCCACCCCTGGAGCCCTCCAATTATTCTTCGCCAATTGCAGCCCTAGGACGCACTTACAAGTCAACCCATGTATGTCGTACTCCTCTCCGGATGCGATTACACTGCCGTATCTTCCCCATCTCCGGGTCTTTCTCGTCTGGGGCCTTGCCGTCGTCCACTGCCTTTCCACGCTCGGTATGGCATGGTCAACAAATTAGAGTCATCGGAAGTGGAATGTACGTGGAGAGGCTGATAGTTGGGACCCATGAGGTGCATGGTCGCACGTCAATGAGTCGCACGCAAGGAAAGTCCCCCCTTATTAAGCAGAAAAAATATTTCCTCCCCCTAACAGCTGGGACCCACCACCTACATCTTCGGACGCAAGGAAATGCCTCCTTATTACGTGAAAAAATATGATTCCTCCCCATGATAGGTGGGCCCACTAGCTATATCTTTGCATGCAAGGATGTGCGTCCTTATCCCCCTGACAGTTGGGACCTTCCAGGTCGAAGCATACATATTGTTATCTGTCTATTCGCAAATGTGTATGTACATACTAGTTGATCCATCTCTCTGTAACGATGAACCATGGCCGAGTAAGTAGCGGCACTTGTTGTAGTTGAGCCCTTGATGTAGAAGTTTAGGTAGTCATGTCTAAATCATGTACATGTACTATATCCACAGGGCAAAAATACGGCCATGTACGGACATACGGGTAGGGTCTCGAATGCGTACTCACGCATACGGACAGTAGCAACAGCGTCCTCTTCATCCAGAGCCAACCAGCTAGAGCGTAATGGAGTAAACGATGTTGTGTTCATTGGGAGGCAACCAACAGGGTCAGAATGCGTCCTATTCAACGGGAGCCAACTGGCTTGGATGGAATAGTTGAAATGGGGTCTAGCGTACCACAGACGGTGGAAACGGCCTTTAGTTCGACCGGCTACAGTCGAAACAGGATCATGTTCATCGGAAGGGGTCTATAGTACCGCAAAACGGAGGAAATAGACTTCTATTCGAGCTTCTACGGTCGAAATGGGGTCCTGTTGATCGGGAGGGGTCTTGCGTAACACAAAACGGAGGAAATGAACTTCTCTTCGAGCGCTATGATCGAAACGGGGTCCTGTTCATTGGGATGGGTGCGGTGTACCAAAAAATGAGACTCGGTGGGCTACTGTTCATCCACCATCTACTGCCTCACTCCAACCTACACGGGCTATTATTCATCCAACCGTCGTCTTTCTCCAGCCTCCATCGACTACTGTTCATCAACCCCCAACAGGCTGCGGGTGCAGTGGCCTCCTCGGGTCCTGTTTATCCAACATCAACCACCTACTACCACGGGTTCCTATCCAGCGACAACCACCTTCTACTCTTCACCCCTAGCCAACCAACCGGCTCGACTCACCATGTCTCGACTCGTTCTACGTATCACACGCGCAGTAGCAATGGTCACTGTTCATCGAGAGTCAACCGAACACCGACTGGCTACGTCTCGCACGAGGGCTCGATCAGCTTCATTAAGCAACAACAATGATCGATCACTCGGGTTCAGTTAGCAGTACTAGTAAACACATCGCTCGAGTTCAGTCAGCTGTGAAGGAATCGATTGGGTTCAATTTACAGCCAAGGGATCGATCACTCGGGTTCAGTAACATAGCTACTGCAATCACTCGGATTCAGTAATAAAATGCCTCCGTCAGGGTTAATAAGACCCAACGCCTCGCACACACATGCGCCTACATACGAGAGAAATGCGCAAACCACACTGGATCGCTCGGTCCCGACCACCCACCGTAATTGGAACTCCCCGAGAATTTCCTCGGCCACGCTTCTACCATGATTTTTTCCGTCATGGACGGCCCAAAGAATGTCATGCAGGTGTGTTTCCGGCCCGCCCAGTATGAAACTCCCAATTCCTGTCATGTTTTTTGTCATAGAAGTAGGAGCCCACCACATATGTGATGATACCTGTTTTTGTTACAACTATCATCATAGAAGTGTCATAACTATGACAGAAAAAGTTTTTATTCGGGCCATAATGTCACGGATGTGTATTTTTTAAGTGAGGGTTCCTGAGGTTACAATGAAGGTGTGGATGATGATGACGATGATAGTGGTGATGATGATGGTAGCCACCCCGTACTTGGTGATGAAGATGGCCCTCTTCTCTTTACCCATCCCTTCCTATGGGTGGGCTCCGCACGCTAGGGTTCTACCTTCTGGATGAGTTTCTGGTCTCTTTGGGCATTTAATCCCCGATCTGACTTCACGGGGTGGAAGTAGTTGATCAGGTGGCGGCGTTGGCACCTCATATGATCGACCATACCAGTAGGTGTGGTCGTATGGAACACCATCTTTGGCTTTGGAAGCGTTGCGACGAATCCTCCTTTGGCCGTCTTACTTGCTTCTTCTATGGCTGGTGATTATCACATTAAATACATGATTGCATTACCATTTCCTGGGATGTATTTAATAAAGCGCTAAATGGTCCTAAAAGCATTTCCTGACGGTTATCAACAAAAATAGTTGCGCGAACGCGGTAAAATTCCACAAAGAAGAACCATGAGTCCATCATTGGTTATAGGAACGAGTAGGGATAAAAGGAATTATGACAAATGATAGCTCATCTTCTCTATGATAATGATCATGCAGGCATTAACACGTTGTTACCAAATTTTTGTGGACAGGTAAGAACTTCATACTGAAGTTCATCATTGTTTCAACCAGGAAAGCAGAGGAGGGTTATTTCTCGTCTTTTCTTTCACACATCCATTATTTTAGATATTCTTGTCTCTTGCCATTGGAACATGTTAAGAGATCATCTCGCTTTTATGTAAAATGCAAGCTAAAAATGAATCTCAGGAGAACTCTTTTTGTAAAAGCACTTTTAAGTTTAAGAGAATTTATTTATTTTTCTGCTTGCCCTTTTTATCAATTGAATCTCCAATTAACTAGTGTATATAGTTATTTCGTCTACTTTGAAAAACTTCACAACTGTAATGTGGAGTACTTATAATCATCATGCAAGTACTTATGTGCTACTATTTGGATCACAATCATCATCTTGTACATTCTTAAGAAAGCAATAATGATCTCACAGGTCAAGACATCCAAATACTCATCATAATGAATCATCCCTTATTCAAAAAGAAAAACAACAGTTCAATCTTACTGAAAGTAAAGAACGAAAGCTAACCTCAACTCGCATGAAAAGAAATCCAGGAAGGTAAAGATACAAAGTGCACGTGAGTCTCCCCCAAGCTTACAATCAAGATGGGGAGATCCAGGCACTTAGCGTTTCATGCCCACTCCTGGGTATCCTTGCAGGCGGTGAAGATGTTGTAAACCAAGCTCCACAAGTTTGCTGTTGCAAACTTGGACACACTCTAGAGAGTAAACTAGAGAGGGTAAAAGGTAAATTTGTTGTTTGAGAGGCCTAGGGTAACAGGGACTACGGTCCTGGAAATTATGAGGTCATTTGGACAACTATTTACCATAGTTGCTGTACAACTACCAGATCTGGTCCAGAAGCTAAATGATGAACAAGCACTCACTAGGAGTGTTGGATTAGGCTAAAACTTGGCAAATCCTAATGATTTTGAAATATAATGATGCTGCAAAAATATCATACCAAATGGACTTGCTAAACTGGTACTTGTTTCACAAACATCTCCTTTGTCCTGAAACTAGAGAAAAATCCTCAGGGCAAATGGCTAACTGAATTGAACCAAAGTTTTGTGGAGATGGATTATATGGATAGGAGAAGGTGCGCAAAAAGTTTCAGCCATAATGGAGCAAGATAAAATAGAGTTTCTTCACAGACTGGAAATTTTGACAGAAATCAAGAATTGCTCTTGTGCTCACATCGTTCAATGAAATGAACTGAATTTAGGTGGAGGCTAATGATTTGAAATACTTGAGAGGATGGAAAAGTTTCATCCCATTTGGAAACTCTATGAAGGTACTTCCTTCACAAAGTTCTGTTCTGGTCAGAAACTTTGAAAAATTGCACAGGGAGCTAAGCTGAATGAATTGAGTTGATATTTGGCATCCAATGGTTATTTATCCATGTTAATCACCCTGCCAAATTGCAGCTCAATTGGAATTATTAATAAAGCACTTCCTTGGCAAAATTTCAAAGAAGGAAGAAACTTGCATTGGATCATGTGCCCAACTTTTTATCTGTGGGACATGAGATAAGGATGGAACTAGTGATTATATAGCAAGGACAATCTCCACAATTTATGTGGGAATTTTCTCTGCTATAAAAATGGTAGTTCCTTTAGAAAGTGGCATAAATGCAATATTGGCATTAAATAGGAAAAAGAAATTTTGCTTATTTAATTATGGCCAACGTATTTGACAGAGCTTGGATTAGGCATACGTATCAACTCCACCAATTCTGATGAATTTAGGAGATGGCTAGCTATGCCTTTGGATTTTATTCCTCTGAAAGGCAAGGAAAGGAATAAATCACAATTCAAAAATATTGCTTGGGACTTAGCAATATTTTTGCACATCCAAGGATCAGAAAGATAGGGGGATCTCTGGGAACAATTGGGAGGATCAACAGATCAAGGAAAATGATGGCTCCATTGAAATCACAAATGCCACATTCAAATTCCAAAAATTCGGAGTTAGGGTTTGAGAGGGTTTAGATGATGCAAATGAGGTCTTGCCCACTGACAAATACATGAGCAAGGTTTTGAAATGTTGAAAATGACAAGAATCATCAGAGTCATCCAACAAACTCAGGAGAATTTTTTGAAAAATGAGTGCCAGGAAGGAATAACAGCACAAAAATTGATAACCCAATTTTGGAGCTGTGACAACACCCTAGCTTGATGAACTGGAAATAAATGGGACACGGCAGTTTACCAAGGTTCTGGCAACCTTGCGGTGTAAAACCCTACTCCTGCTTTGTGGTGGATTGGCCTCGAGGTGGGCTGAGGATGAACTAGTACAGTGGGAGAACAACCTGAGGAGGTGTGTTCTTGTGTTGGTGTGAGCTAGTGAGGGAGGAGTGGATGCTCTGGATCCATACACCCCTCTATGGTGATGGCTAGGCTATACTTATAGTGACCTTGGCCCTCTTCCCCCAAAATGAAGGCAGGAAGGGATCCGACAATGACCAAATTTGAAGGCAGACAACTAGTACATCTTATCCTGACAAAAGGTGGTCTTTCCCTGCAAAGCTTCTAGTCGTGACGCCCTGGTGGGCGCGGCGATGACCTCCATCCCGCCGTCCTGACGGTCTTCATCTTGTTGCATGGAATTGAAAAACTTTGGCTAATTCCCCGGGACTCCATGCCTGCACTTGCCTCTTTACCACCAAAGAGGAAACTATTGTACTGCACCCGCTGGCGCCCGCCTGGCCTTGGTCGTCATGTCTTGCGTCATCCAAACCCCACGAGGTGAAGGCTTGGAGAAATCTCTGCTCCTTAGGAGCCAGCCTAAGGAGGCCGCTCCTTGTGGAGTTCTTGGCGTTGTCCGCCTCACAAGGCTTGGCCCCTCGTGAGGGTCTTGTGTTGTTGACGTTGAATATGGGTCGTAGCAGGTCGTCATTGGTGCCATGCCGTGGGCCACGAGCAGGCGAGTCTGGGTACCCTGGTTCCCAGAACACCAACAACCATCTCTTTGTTGAACTGGTGCACCTATACAATTGATAATTGTATTGGGTGTGTTGGGGACAAAAGAGATTTATTGTATTTGATTGTAGGCTTGTTTGAGAGAGACTATCTTAATCCAACACCTCCCACGGATTGATAAATAGTGGGTCATCCACTTGAGGTAAATTGGTCATAGTCCTACAAAACTCTGCACTTGGAGGTCCAATACAGTCTACAAGAATAAAGTTCTATAATAGTCATCAAGATATTTCTGGCACCGTTGTCAGGGAGGTGAGTGCTTGAAGGTATATCTTTAGATCTTGCAATTGAATCTTTTAGTTTCTTGTTTATTCACTATTTTGGTTTTATAAAAGTAAACTACAAAAATGGATGTGAAGTCGCATCAAATGCTTCATCTATATGATGTCTTTCTTGAAAATATGGATTCCGATCATTGTGATGAAGTAGTAATAGAAGAATATAATAAGAAAATTTAATGTGAGCCCTTTGGATAATAAGCATGATTGCAATATTATCACTATGTATTCTATTAATATACATGATGCTAATAATATGCAAAGCCATTAGCGTGGGGATACTATGTTTGATGAAGATGATGTTTTTAGTCCCCCTACTTTTGATGAGAAAATTTATTATGATGATAAAATGCCTCCTATTTATGATGATTAGAATGATGAAAGTGGCTTTGGAAGAATGTCAACTCTAGGTGATCCCCTATTTTGGATGGTTTGGAATCTTATAATGATAAAAGTGGATTTGGAGAGGTCATGACCTTATTTAATGATGATTCCACTATTTTGGAAGAGGTTTCAATTGATTATTTTGAAGAAAATGTTTCTATCTATGATGATTATTGTGATGACATGTATGCTATAAATAGTAATGATGGCCATGAAACTTGTCATCGTGATTTTAATGCTCAAATTGATTATATAAATCAAGTATCGTATGATAGTTATTTCATTGAGTTTGCTCCCACTATTATTGATGTGAATAAATTTGCTTATGTGAAGAGTAATAAATTTCTTTGTTTGTGGATCATGAAAAGAAAGCTTTATGTGATACTTACACTATTGAATTTTTTCGTGATTCTACTAAAATTATTATGAGGGAGGAAGATATGCTTATATGTATTTTAACAACATCAAGTTTCCTCTCTTTATGTTGAAAGATTTGAAGTCATTCTTGTTTTGCCTTCCTATGCTAGTTTATTCTTGCTTTCGTAAATTGTTTGCTTACCAAATCCCTATGAATAGGAAGTTGGTTACTCTTCAATGTGCATATCATACGATTCTTATGTGACCATCATTAAGACCATCATGCATAGCTAAAAAGGCATTAAAGAAAAGCGCTTGATGGGAGACAACCAAATATTTATACCTACTGTTTTACTGTGTTCACATGATTAAGCTACTGTAGTAATCACGTTATATATCTTGTATTTCAATAATATGCTGAGTAAAGCCTTTGGGATAGTGTGGATACTTGTTGATTGATTCTGTCCAAAAAAAGAAAATTTTGCACGCAGTAGTTGAGTTACCATTCTATACTGGAATGGGATAAAATCTTGGCATTTTTACACAGTATTTTTCTACAAATTCTTTCTTTTGTCCTAATTAGATCATTATGTGTTGTTCCCATTTTTATTTAGTGTTTGTTGGTTTTAGTGTTTCCATAGCTTATATGGTGGGGTATAAATTGTGGAAATGATATAATATAGTAGGCATTACGTGAGAACAATTATATACCTTTTCTTTAGAGTACCTAAGTGAATGATTTATGTCGATGCAACAAACCCTGGGTCCGTTGCTGAAACTATGTATAGGCGCAAGAGCAAGATCACAAGCACAAGGGAGCAGTTCTTCAAAGGATGAACATGTAGAACAAGAAGACCAAGACTAACCAGAGAGAACAAATACAACCAAGGGAAAAACTTCCCTTGCCGGGCGGACGAGCCTGGCGAGGTTTGGTTTACCTCGGAGTCAAGCTTTCAGATCGTCCCGGCAGGCCTGCCAGGACTTACAGAGGCAAACCACTCCACCACACTACCTCCTAGCGACGCAAGTCATCAATCAGTGCGGTGCCTAGCCGCAAAGTGACTAAGTGGCTACTATTTTCCACATGGTAGCTACTTCCTACTGGAATACCTCAAGGCGACACCCGTCCTGAGATGTGTCAAGCAAGTAGGCGCGAAGCTGACGAAATAGCCCAGTAGGACCTACCGGGCGATCCATGATGTGATGTTGAGCGGCACATTTAATGCGTTCTGTCAGCCTGTAGAGTTAGGTATGATAGCACTGTTTGCTATGTAATCAATATGTAAAGACTAATTTGCCACCGTGGTGACCCCTTAATCTATAAAAGGAGGCCCATGGCAACCATAGAGAGGATTCGGACCCCCTCACACTCATACGCGCGTAGCTCCTCTCGCCCCGAGCCAACCTTGCCTGGCAAGAGCGCTGCGCTTCTCCACCACTTTCGACCATGAATCCACCAAAGCAGGAGTAGGATTTGACGCCTCACAGCGGCCCGAACCTAGGTCAAACTTCCAGTGTGATCTCTGCCATGTTGTGCCACGCTTCTCTTCTCTTTGTGCAATGTGCCCATACCCCCGCCGAACCAAAAGGGGCGCTTGGTCCCATAAGTGGCCGTGGTTTCCTACGACATGTTTGGCGTGCTAGGTAGGGGGATCACTTGCGCGAACTCAAGAACGTGAGCAGCGCATGATCTTCACCACAATTCTCATCATCAACGGCTCCATCTACTATGGTGCCCGAAAAGAAGTCCGGTTCTGCAGCTCACCCATCCACCTCGAAGGCCCCACCACCCGGAGCCGCCGACGCTGCAGGGAATACGGGGGCGCACGAGGACATGGGCGCTGTGGGGGGTGTGGTCGGGGCAGGCAGCGTTGTCACCACCTCCCACATGGCCGAAGTGAGAGCGGGAGGCACCGGAGGAGAGCTACACCAACAACATCCCGGCAAGCATGCTCTGTGAGGTACAGGTACATATATTATTCGGTTTGTCCCACTTGGCATGGCTGAGAGGCATTGCCACGGTGGTGACGCTCATCCTGAGTCGAATCGCAATCCTACGGCCGACACTGTCGTGGGTGTGGTCACAGGGCATGCACCACCCCCGGAGCAAAATGGCGCGGCCAATGCCCCTAACGGAATCGTTGGTCTGTGTGCGCCATCACCTCGTCACCTCGCCACCCCAGCGACTGGATATTGATGACGGGAACCCGGCGCCGCCACTATTGGCACCATCAAGAGTCGGGTGACGTTGCGGTCTACATCATCTTCACCAATGCCAAGCATCGCTTCGGAGGCCATGGTGAGGGCCCAACTCCTGCTGAGATTTCCGCCGGCAGCTGATCAAATGGATGAGTGGAGAGCCACCAATCAGGGTTTGATCGGCTTTGCTGAGGCTAGGGCCTCAAAGCGAGCTGGCCCGCCACAGGCTCCCCAGACAACAATAGCGGCTCGTGCTGATGGCCGTGCGGAAGGGGCCACCCTCACAGTGCAGTCCCTGCCGCGGAAATCAGCACGGGAGCCGCAGAATCAAGAGCCCGTCTCGATGGCATATTCCAACCCTCAAGCATGTCAAGGCCAACGGTGAGCTCTGGAGGATGGGCAGAGAGAAGGTGAGCATGTCGTCATCGAGCGACGTCGCGACAACCACTGCTGGAGCAATGGGTGTGATGGCCCGGATGTCGACGAGCCCGCGCTCGGAGATGGCGGGTGCCTACCTTTCGAGCTTGGGTGCTATGCCTTAACCGGTGAGCTACGGCAAGTCCGTTGGCCATCTGCTCACACGTTCAAGCCAGAGATACCCGAGAAGTATGATGGAAGACTAAACCCGGCTGAGTTCATGAGCATCTGCACCATTGATGTTCAAGCTGCCGGGGAAAGAGATGAGAAGGTGTTTTCCAACTAATTCCCTTTGCCACTCAAGACGAATGTGAGGTCTTGGCTGATGCACCTTCTGGATAACTCCGTTTCGACTTGGGCTAACCTATGCCATTAGTTAATTGGCGCCTTCACAAGCAGCCATCAAGAATAAGGGCGGCCTAGTGATTTGCATCTTCTCCAACAAAAATAAGGGGAGACTCTATGGAAGTATTTGTAGAGGTTCAGCCGAGTCTACAGAAATATCCTAGATATCCACCAGGCAGCTGTGATAGCTGCCTTCCAGTCCAATGTGCACAATCACGGGATATGTTGCAAGATGAATGTTTGGTTGCCCAAGACTGTGAAGGAGCTTTACACATTGGTGGATAAGTGTGCTCGGGTGGAGGAAGGAAGGAATCTTCCCAGAGAGGAGGATTGCGTCGACATCGACTCGGAGGATGACGACGAGTCCATCAGTCAGAAATAGAAGAATAAGAAGAAGAACAAAAGCGCAAGGATAGAACAGTGCTGACAGTTGACGGATCAGGAAAGCCTAATACCGGCAGGAAGGCTAAAGCAGAAGACCCCAGCAAGGAAGTTTCCGCGTGCACTGACTGCTAGGAGGCTGCGGTTGCCGAGAAAGGTGGGAAAGGTGATGGACCGTATTGCAAGATCCATCGGACCAAGGGGCACAATCTCCAGGAATGTCATCATGTCGACCAGCTCGTCAAGAAGCAGACGGCTGAGTATGAGAAGCATGATAAGGAAAAACGTAAGAATGGCACTGGCGGGAAGGGCCAAGGCGATGCAGCAAATCGTCCCGGCAAGGCTCTTCGGAACCAAGGGAAACCCGCCAGGGGCCAAGAGAAGGAGTATTGCAATGAGGAAAGTGATAGAGGGGATGAAGAGGAAACTACCAAGCCAGAATTACAAAAGGCCACTGACGCCCTATGCATTGACGGAGGTGTGTCTTTGCACTCCTCTCACCGCCAACTTAAATGGTGGGCACATGAGGTCAATGTCGTGGAGCCAGCGGCAGAGTCTCAGAAGCCGCTTAAATGGTCAGACACTCCCATCATTTTTTACGAAGAGGACCATCCTGACCGCACCACCGCGGTAGGATGCTTGCTGTTGTTGGTTTCACCTCAAGGTCACAAAGATGTTGGTTGATGGCGGGGCCGGGTTGAATCTGATTTCCTCCAAGGTTATCGGCAAACTTCAGATAGCAAAGGAAGGGCTCAAGGTCATGGGCACGTTTCAAGGAATTAACCCCGGTAGGAGTCATCCTAAGGTATTGATCACGTTGCCCGTGACATTTGGAGGGGAGTTGAACTATCGGACTGAGAAGGTTGTGTTTGATGTGGTCGATCTCTCTCTGATGTACAATGGAATCCTTGGACGCCCAGCTCTAGCAAAGTTCATGCCGACATCCCACTCTGCTTACAACACTTTGATGATGCCGGGACCAGTGGGAGTCATTTCCATTCCGTCAGACAAGAAGGACACAATTATTTACGTGGATAAGATGTACCGAGACGCAATCGCGGCAGAGGCTGCAGCAGCCACAGTCCCCGCCAAGGAAATCAAGGGAAAGAAGAAGGATTGTAGGCACACCAGCAAGGAGTCTGGGAAGTGTATGTCTTCAGGGTGTGTTGCGCCTGTTGATGACTTGCCGGAAAGTTCCAATAGCAAGAGAGCCATAGCTATTGCACCTCATGTGAGAAAGGTCCCGACAGGGCTGGCTAGAACTGATGGTACCTTTACTATCAGTGCTACCCTTGATGACAAATAGGAAAGCGCGCTCGTTGCCTTCCCGCGGGAAAATGTCGATGTGTTTGCTTGGCAACCATCTGACATCCCCGGCGTTCCCAAGGAGGTAATCAAACACCACCTTGATGTCTGCCCACATACCTAACCCGTCAAGCAGAAGGTTCGGAAGCAGGCTTTCGAACGGCAACAATTTATAGAAGAAGAGAACAAGAAACTTGAGGCAGCTGGTTTCGTCAGGGGTGTACTGCATCCAACATGGTTAGCAAACCCGGTGTCCGTACGCAAGGCTAACGGGGAATGGAGGCTTTGTATTGATTTCACAAGGCTTGCCCGAAGGACCCATTTCCCTTGCCGCGCATTGACCAGATTGTGGACTCCACTTTAGGTTATGATTTAATCTCTTTGCTCGATGCATACTCTGGATATCATCAAATCTTTATGTCCATGGAAGACGAAGAGAAGACCTGATTCATCACACCATGTGGCACATACTACTTCATGCGCATGCCTTTCAGGTTAAAGGGTGCCGGGTCCACTTTTGCAAGAGCAGTCTAGATTGGTTTTGAATCATAGTTCCACAAGAACATTGAGTCTTACATGGATGATATTATGGTGAAGACCAAGGAAAAATCGACCCTCATTTAGGATTTGGAAGAGACATTTGCTAATCTATGTAAGATCAACTTGAAGCTAAACCCAGAGAAGTGTGTGTTTGGTGTTCCCTCCGGCAAGCTCCTTGGGTTCTTCGTATCCCATCGTGGGATAGAGGCCAAACCCAATAATATCAAGGCTATCAAGCAGATTCAGGCACCTAGGTCACTTAAAGATGTGAGGCGTCTGACGGGATGCGTTGCTGCACTTCACAGGTTCATCTCCAAGTCTGTCGAGCATGCCTTGTCGTTGTTCAAAATTTTGAAGAAGGCAGGGCCTATGAAGTGGACTCCGGAAACAGATGCAGCACGACAAGACTTGAAGGCCTACTTGTCCTCTGTGTCCACTTTTGTTGCTCCCAAACTGCAAGAGCCATTGCTGCTATACTTAGCAACAACTAATAAAGTGGTTAGCGCAGCCTTAGTGGTGCTGCGGGAAGTGGAAGAAACAAAGAGTGAGAACAACCCAGCAGGGCCAGATATGGATCAGGACAAAGAAGAGCACGACATCGGAGACAACCCTAAGGATGCGGTAAGGAGGAAAGTGGTGTAGCACCCAGTGTAAGTCGTTAGCTCCCTCTTGCTAGGGGCAAGATTCAAGTACTCTCGCGTGCAAAAGTTGATGTTTGGCCACATCATGGCCTCGAGGAAACTACGCCACTACTTCCAAACCCATGAGGTCACGGTTGTCACCTGCTTTCCTTTGCAAATGATACTCTGAAACCCTGAGGCTACTGGAAGAATTGTGTAGTGGGCATTGGAGTTATCCAGCTTTGGCTTGAAGTTTGAGAGCACATCTACAATATAGAGCAGGGCATTGGCAGAGTTTATTGCAGAATGGATGCCAACCCCTGATGAGGAGATGCTGGAGACAGTTATCCTCAGCAAGGAAGCACCCCAAGAATGGATAATGTATTTTGATGGTGCCTTCTCCCTACAAGGTGCACGGGCTGGCGTGCTTCTCGTTGCTCCCACTAGAGAGCACCTGAAGTACATCGTCCAAATACATTTTGCCCGGGAGGAGGCTACTAACAATACAACAAAGTATGAAGCCCTCCTTGCTGGGCTCATGATTACCACTGAATTGGGGATCAAGAAGCTGATCATTCGACAAGATTCGCAACTAGTGGTGAGACAAGCTAACAAGGATTACCAAAGTCCATTGATGGAGGGATATGTTGAGGAAGTGAGAAATTGGAGGAGCGCTTTGACGGATTGCAAACAGAGCATGTGTCATGTACGGAAAACAGCATTGTTGATCGTTTGTCAAAGTGTGCTACGCCAAAACTTCCCGTGGAACCAGGAACTTTTGTTCTCCATCTTCCTCAACCCTCCGTATCTCCAGCAACATTGGCCCAAAAGAGGAGGAAATTGGACTCCAGTAAGCCTCTCCCGGTAGAGCCTTTCGGGGCTCCTGGCAGGGACCCTGCCGGCAAAAACTCCTCATCACTTGCCGGGCTATACCCTCCTACAGGGCCACTGGTCCCCGCGGTTTTGGAACACACCCCCACAAGCAGAGAGGTGCCCTTGGTCCTTGTTGCCGAGCCCCGGGGTCCATCTTGGGCAAGGCACATAGTCCACTTCCTCCAAACTGGAGAACTTCCCGAAGAGCAAGAAGAAGCTGAAAGAGTATCCCAGAGGGACATTATGTATCAGTTTGTCGATGACACACTATATAGAAGATGACCCAATGGTGTGAAATTGAAGTGCATTTGCTGGGAAGATGGAAAGGAACTGCTAGCAGAGATACACAAAGGCATATGCGGCTCCCGCATTGGATCAAGGGCGTTAGTTGGGACAGCATTCCGGCTAGGATTCTGTTGGCCCACAGCCCTCCAAGATGCGTTCGAGCTAGTCACCAAATGTAAAGTCTACCTATTCCATTCCAAGAACATCCATCTTCCTGCCCAAGCTCTTCAAACAATCACTTTGTCATGGTCGTTTTCGGTCTAGGGGCTCGATATCCTCGGCCCTTTCCCCCCCAGCTGTCGGGGGCTTTGAATTCTTGTTCATTGCCATCGACAAGTTTACAAAGTGGCCAGAAGTAGATACCGTGAGAAAGGTGACTGCTCAGTCAGCTATCAAGTTCTTGAAATGATTGGAATGCCGCTTCGGGGTCCCTACCTGGATCATCACTGACAATGACTCCCAGTCCACGAGTTGTTCCTTCATTCAATATGTTCATGCCCTCGGAAGCAGGATCTCATTTGCCTCTGTTGCAAATCTGATAAGCAATGGACAAGCTAAGAGGGAGAACCCTGAAGTGTTCCGAGGACTCAAGACAAGAACATTCAATAAGCTGCAGAAGTGCGGCAGACGATGTATCGACGAGCTGCCAGTAGTTCTCCGGACCCTCATAACGACTCAAAATCGAGCTACCAGGCCGACTCCCTTCTCCCTAGTCTATGGGGATGAAGCAGTTATCCCCATGGAACTCATTTACGGTACCCTCGAGTGATTGCCTACGATGAAGTAGCGCAAGATCATCACCTACGTGACGACACTGTGCTTCTAGAGGAGAACCGTCTCCGGGCTGCCTTGTATCGCTATCATAGCCGCAGGGTTCATGCCTGGTGTTTTGAGGAAGGCGACCTTGTCCTAAGGCGCGTTCACTTCACCAAGGGTGCAAACAAGTTGTAGCCAAACTGGGAAGGCCCTTACCGGGTAGTACGAGTCACCAGACCTGGCGCAGTCCGTCAGGAGACCAGAGATGGTATACAATTTCAAAACTCATGGAATATTGAGCATCTCCGCAAGTTCTACCCGTAAGGCGCGGCTGTCGGGCCCTGCCCGGCAGCCACCATTTTGTACAGGCCTTGCCTCAGTTGCATGTAACCCCTTGTACAATGCCAGCCGCAGACCCTGATCAACAGAGAAATAAAAGAAGCGTTGGGGGGGGCGACAAGTTGCATGCATGCATAAGCATTTCATGAGCATCGCATGTTCATGTAGCTAAGATCACATCTGGAATCATTTCCATCTGCATAAACTGCAGGCTCTTGTCGAAGACTTGGCCTCCAAGAGGAGATGGAAAGATGAAGCCTACACTGCGATCTCCGGGAAGCCAAACAAATAAGTTATTTCCGTTATCCCTACGTGTTCTATAAGTAAATACTTGTGCATAAGAAAACCACACTGCTTTTTGAAACTTAGGTTATCCCATCCCTTGAGTCGAATGTTGCTTTGATCAGGATTGTCATAGTAGCCTTTGGTGAAAAAAGATTGGAGGGGGCTGGTCCCTCTTCGCACTTTTTGCCCGGTGGATCTAACTCTCCGGCTACAAAACAGAGGACACCGGCAGGATTACCTGCCGGGGGAAACTCGTTTATTTATAAATATAGAGGCATCTCACTTCTACACGGACATATACATGCATGAGTCCCCGACAAGCTTTATATTTTTCATTAAACATGCTGATCAAACAAGTACATACCTTACAGGACTCAAACATGGGTTTAAGAGTGAAAGTGCGTTATATTGACTACAGAGGGGGTGAATAGGCGATTTTTATGAATTCTTCACTGAGGAATTTGCGGGTGAGGAAATTCCTGAGCGAAGAACTACTTGCAGCGGAATAAGTACTCAGAAGTAAACATAGCAGTGCATGAGCATGGTCTCCATGATGAAATGAAAACAAGTATAGAGTACAGAAAGCGTAAACACAGGATAACACAGGATAAGACAAACAGACTGAAGAAATTGAACTGAGGAAATAGAGGAAGTCTTTAGTCAAAGTCTTCAAACAGATATGAACAAGCACTAAACACATAAAATAGGAAATGGAAGGGTTGAGGAAATGGAACCAGGTAACTTGGTGAAGACAATGATTTGATAGACCAGTTAGAACTGCTGTGACAGTTGTATGTCTGGTTAGGGCGGCTAGGTATTTAAACCTGAGGACACACAGTCCTGGACACCCAGTTCTGAACATGCAGTTCAGAACACTCAGTCCTCACCATATTCCCCTTGAGCTAAGGTCACACAGACCTCGCCCACTCACTCGTGGTCTTCAGGTGACTTCCAAACCTTCACAGACTTGGTCACTCAGGGATCCACAATTTCCTCTTCGATGCTCTAGACCATGACGCCTAACCGTTTGGAAGATGCACAATCTTCAAAGGTAACAAGCGTCGGATCCATGCATGATCAATATCTTTAGTGATGCTCAATCACTTTGGGTTTGTAGGTGTTTGGGTTTGGGTTTTCCTCACTTGATGATTTTATCTCAAAGTCCTCGGAGGATGGGATGCTCTCAAATGACAAATGTCAGTTTCTCTCGGAGCAGCCAACCAGCTAGTGGTTCTAGGGGGTGGCTATTTATAGCCTAGGGAGTAGCTCGACATGATAAGACATAAATGCCCATCAATGATATGACCGTTTAGTGGGTAGATATTTTGGGACAGCTGGCGCATAGCACAACAACGGTCGGAATTTTGAGTATCAAATTCCTCAGGGCTATCATGTTCCTCACTGTGTAGGCAATCTGCACTGGCGAATTCCTAACTCCTCAGTCAGAACAAATTTCTTGGAGACCAGAAGAACTTTGTCTCTATCATTGAAGAAATTTGACTGAACTGTATGAGATTTCCAATGGCTTCACTCGAAGGATTGGTAAGTAGGATTTGAGTAGAGCATCACATTGAAATTTTTCCTGAGTATTTCCTCGACCCCCTTTAACAGTACGGTGTTTCCTATGACTCAAGAAAGAGAAAATGAAACTGCGAAAACAAAAGTCTTCATGCTTCATGCTCCTCGAATGAATACCAAGTCTTCAGGATTGCACCAATTTCTTCACTTTCAAAGTCTTCAGAAAGTCTTCAGAAAGCCAAAGTCTTCAGTCGAAGAACTTCATTTTTAGGGGTCGACTTTCTCTGTAAATATCAAACTCCTCATAGACTTATAGACCTGTGAACACTCATAAACACATTAGTCCCTTAACCTATAAGTCTTTAATACACCAAAATCACTAAGGGGCACTAGATGCACTTACAATCTCCCCCTTTTTGGTGATTGATGACAATATAGGTTAAGTTTTCAACGGGGATAAACATATGAAGTGTAAATACTGGAATTGAGGAATTTGATTGCAAGATATAGAAGAACTCCCCCTGAAGATGTGCATAGTGAGGAATTTTCTTTTGAAGCAAAGGACACTTCAAGAGTAAAATCATGGAGATCTCCCCCTATATCGTGTAATTCATACACGCATTGACATCTAATATGAAGAATTTGAAATGTAAGATGAAATATGGTGACTGATGTAATCCAGCATGCGTGCATTAAGATTAATACGGAATAAGCATGCAGGAATGCACAGCAAAAGTATCAGGCCACCATAGAGTTTAAGATTACAACTCGATCCAACAAAGTCTTTAAAAGAATGAGAGTTGTAACTTAGAAAAAAACGCCCATAAAAGTAGACCCGCTAGAAGACTAACTCAAATTTCTCCCCCTTTGTCATCGAATGACCAAAAGGGTTGAAAATGAGGACTAACACCCCTGAAGAATATCAAGTTGATGGAGGAGCGCCATCGTTGTTTGGGTCGTTTGTCGTTGTAGGGCCTGCCACAATGTCGTCCAAGTCTTCATACTCATCGGTGTCGCAGGATGAAGAATAGGAACTGGCCACCAAGGTAGGAACTTTGAGCTTCTTGAATTTCTTCGGAGGAGGTGCAAACCAGTCAAAATCTTCCTTGAGACCCATTTTCTTCAGATCTTCTTCACCATACAAATGAGATAAGACAGCCCAGGTGCGACCGAAAACTTCATGGAGGTAGTAATGGGTTTTCTTCACTGCATTATGTGTAGCAGTCATGTTGTGAAGAATATTACCAAACTAACGCTTAGCCCATTTATGATTTCGATCCACCTTCTGGTGAAGACTAAGAAGCAGCTCATGGTCAGTCATCACACGTGGAGCTGTGGCTTGAGGAGTAGACTTGGGTGCATTGGCAGCAGAATCATGAGTGGCAGAGTCATCATTGGTGGAGTAAGATGCAGCTTTGCGAAACTGACCATCCAATGGACGAATGCCTTCATCAATGACAAGAGGTGTCTTGCCCTTTTCATCAGTTGAAGTAAAAGTCTGCTTGAGGACTTCAATCGGGGGCAAGTAGCTGAGGTGATTCTGAAAATCAGCCTTGTAGTTGAGTGAAGACCTTGTTCTGAGGAATCTCATAATCCAAGGAGCATAAGGCTTCAACTCAAACGGAGAGAGTGCAACATTTGCCAGAGTCCTCATGAAGAAATCATAATAATTGGTTGGAATGCTATGAATGATGTTGAATAGTAGATTCTTCATGATGCCAACTATTTCCTCATCAGATGAGTCGTGGCCTTTGATGGGACTCATTGTCCTCGTAAGAATGCGATAGACTGTTCTGGGCACATAGAGTATGTCCTTTACGAGGAATTTGGTCCTTGGGGCTTGACCGGGCTTCAGAGGCTTCATTAACACTTGCATGTAATGAGCAGTGAGTTCAGGTTCTTGGTACAGGCAGCGAGCTCCTTCACTGGGTGGACTGATGGGCAGGGCGTGAAGCAATTCAGAGGCCGGTGCCTTATAATGAGTATTTTTGGTCACCTAGTCCAAGACCCAGGAGTTGATATCTTCAGGATCACCTATGATATGTAGTGTAGCATAGAACTGAAGAATAAGCTCTTCATTCCAATCAACAATGTCAGAGCAAAAGTTGAGGAGGCCTACGTCATGAAGCACACTGAGCACAGGAGTGAAACAAGGCAATGATTCCATGTCCACATGAGGAATATGCTCATGGTAGAAGATTTTGTCCTTGTTGAAAAGCAGCAAAGAATAGAAATTGGCCTGGCTGGCAGTCCAGAAGCGCTTCCTCCTAAGACGAGCAGAGTCATAAGGATTGTAGTCAGTGAAGAATACATGCTCGCCAAAGAAGTCATCAGCCTTGAATTTTTGTTTCTTCGAGAAGGGATCCTTTGGCTTGGGGTGAGGAGTGTCAGTCAATTGCATCACAACCTCAGGGATCTCAATCTCAGGTTCCACAGGCTGAGGAATTTCAGGTACTTCTTCAGTGGCAGCCTGGGACTTCAATTCTTCATTTACATGTTCATCAGCACTAGTGGCTGGAATTTCTTCATGGATGGACGGAGTTGCACGAGGTTCTTCAGATCCCATTTGGACTTCAGTAGTTACTGGGGACTGAGGAATTTGTTGAAGAGGTGTGAACAGAGGAGAGTTGGGGTGCTGACTTTCCCAAAAGTCATCATTCAGCACTAGCGTGGTGCATCCAATGTCCACATCAACTTCTTCATCCATTTCTTCAACGCCGGCCTCTTCAGCAATGAATTGAGGCATGGGCGATGAGATAATTGGGGTTGAAGGGATTTCATCCACTTCAATTTCTTCATCCAACTGCTCTGACGAAGCAGCAGAGGGATTCTCTTCATCGGATTCACTTGGAATCACATATTCTTCATCAAAAGGAACAAGGTCCTTTGGTGGCATGGTTGAGATAGGAACAACATCAATTGGTTGGCAAATGAGCTGGTCAATGGCTTCATCTTCTTCGGGGCTGAAGAATCTGATGAAGTTGATGCCTTCCTTTTCTTCACTGCTGCATGCTCTGCAGCCTTGGTCTTATTCACATCTGATGCAGATAAAAGGATCGAAGTTGGTGTAGGCGCAGGAGGAGCAGAGGAATTTCATTGAATTTCTTCAGGCGCAACTGATGAAGTTGCCCTGACGTCTTCACTTTCTTCAGGCACAGCACTAGTGGTTGCCCTGGCAGTTTCTTCAGCGGCTGGAATGCAGTCATCAGCCCTGGAATTAGCATTTTCTTTAGTAGCGTGATTGTCATCAGCGGTGCTGGCATTTTCTTCGGTAGGCTGAGCAGATGCTTCAGCCTGAGGAATTTCCTGTTGCATTGGGGCTGCAACATCTGAAGTGAAGTTGTCAGCGAGTCTCACAAAACGAACCTTGGCTCCCAGCCTATCAGCATGGTATGCATCAAATTCATCAATGAGTTTCTTGATCTTAGACTATATATTTACGAGTTCTTCAGTTGTCATAGAGATAACGTTTTCCTTCAGGTAGCGCTCCTTTTTGTACTGCGCTTTCTTGATCTTCCTGACCTTCTCAAACTTCCATTTTTCTTCTTGTATGAAGTGATTCAACATATGACTTTGGCCAGGAGTCAGCTTGAAATCAGGCACAAGAGTATTTGGGTCCTTGTGCTATAGGTCAATGTACTCAAGGATCAACTTTGGATCCAAAAGTAGAGGCACACTTGTGCCCTTGGCTCTAGCGGCCTTGACCTGCCTGTCTCTGATGATTTCTGCAAGTTCATCATCATTAGCTTCGTCTTCATCTGACAGCACTTGAAAAGCAACCTGCTTCTTTTGAGGACTTGGTCGAGAGCATCGTCCAGCCGTTTCCTTGGTCTTCAACAGAGTGAGACCAGTTGAAGAATGTAGTGGTGCTGAGGAACTAGCAGATGCTCCTGAGGCAATAGAGATGCCTGTCGTCCGTTGGCACGTGGCGAGATGTGCAGGTGCTATGGATTTGGTCGTAGCAGCTGAGGACTTTGATGGAGGAGCTGAGGATTTTGAAATGGGAGCAGCTTGAGGAGTTGGCTGTGAGGGCTTTGAAGAATCTGGCCGTGAGGGCATTGCTAGTGAAGCACTTGGCTTGTGAGCAGGCTTCTTTGGCATGGCCTTCTTTGGCTTGATTGCAGAGGCCTCAGCAGTGGCAGCAGCAGCAGAGTCTTCATTGAATTTCCTCACTGCTTCTCTTGTTTGTCTGGCCAACTTAGCCTGGCGCTTGGCCCATTCATTAGGATAACCCTCACTACGCTTGAGGCTGGTGGGATCTGCTTCTTGGCCAGGTGCCAAAGGAAGTCTTGGGCATGGAGGATTGAGAGCGAATTTCTTCATGTACTTGGGAGTAACATACCTGTACTCCCTCCACTCTCTTTCCTATCTCCTCTCTATTCTTTGAATGTGCACTTTGCGCTCATTCATGGTTTCCTTTCCACGAGTGGCCTCATCAGGAGTGCAATAGTCCTTGTATATGTCATCATGGATCTCAAAAGCAGTATTGACCTCAGGCCTCTTTCCTCCCTTCTGTGGCTTCTTTCCATCAGCCATTTTCTTCAGATGAGGAATTTGAACAATGGAATTCTATGAAGATGTATGCAACTTTTCTTCGAGGAAAGCTGCAAATGAGTTAAGTTGATGAGAACCTAGTGATTCAGCAGCTGACATGAGTACCTGTGAACAGAGTATAGTTGCGAGGAATATGGAGAGGTCATATGCGTTCTCAGAGGTTTTTCAAAAAGGAGCAAGTTTGAGGAATTTAACCAGATGAGTCTTGAAGAATTTCACTAAGCGTTCTTTGTCTTAGGTTCTAGACATGTATAGATCGAAAATCCACACATTTGAGGAATCTTGAAGAAAAATATATCTTTAGAGAAGTGAATCAAGAACAGATGACATGTGAGGTGTTCAGTGTGTGATGAATTTGAAGTATAAACACCTTTGAAGATTTTGTAGTTATCATTTGAATCAAAGAGGGCAGTAAAAGTAACTTTTAAATACACTGAACGAAGAACACGACGAACTGAGAGGTGTAGATGTGAAGTTCGTAGGTTCATATCTTCCACGCCCTAACTTGGCAGAGGAAGACAACTACGGCGGCGGCGGAGTGAAGAAATCCGCAGCCGGCGCAAGTACGATGGCGACAAGGTTGAGGCAGTGAATCTCTTCCTCACCGACGATGATGAATTAGCGGCGGTGCTAGGGTTTGAGAAGCTCGAGCTGCAGTGAGAACGAGTAGAGTAAAAGTGAAGTGAGGAAGGGAAGGGGTATTTATAGCCACAGTGAAAAAACTGTTCACCCAAAGATATTGGATGAACGTGCCCCTGACCCGTCTCATTCGCTTGACATGTGTCACCCACTTACTGAGAAGTGGAGATCGTGTGAGATCGTGGGTGAATGGATAAGTGTTGCCGTGGGATGTGGAACGGTTTGAGTGGCAAAGCCGAAAATTTAGATAAGATAGGTTTTAAAGTTCCGTCACCATTTCTTCAGCTAACAAGGACACAGTAAAGATTTTGAACTATTTTCAAATAGAACGCACATGAAGAATTTTTGAATAGATTGGCTTGAGTTTAGCATAGAGGGGGAAGGGTCCGATCACATTCACTTAGCGGAACAAGCAACTTGAAGAAATAGCAATAAGTGAATGCTGTAGAGGACATAAACTCATATATATATATACATATATATATATAGCCAATGAAGAAAAACGACGGAAATGGTGAAGACAATGCAAATTGAAAAACAACTGAGGGATTTCCAAGAACTGAGGAAAAGCTCAATTGAAGATTTTGAACATTTTGTGGTGGCGTGAACCACCTTATAAGAATGATGATTTCAGACACCGAGTACAATTGTCGGAGGGTTCTGATTATCAAATTCTTTGTTAATTTCTTCACACTTAGAATGCTAGTCTTCATTGATTGAAGAAAAATGTTTCTTCATGTGTTGCACATCTAAGTCATCAATTTTGCATAAGTGTTAGGATGGGTGTCCTTTTCGAAGAACATTCGAAGATTCTAGGATATTTAGCTCACACCGCAACTTGCTAAATCTCTTCTCATCCAAGGGCTTAGTGAAGATATCGGCTAGCTGTTCTTCAGTCTTCACATGCTCAATAGAGATGTCGCCCTTCAACACGTGATCACGAAGAAAATGATGACGAATCTGAATGTGCTTTGTCTTCGAGTGCTGAACTGGGTTATGAGGAATCTTGATGGCACTCTCATTGTCACAGTAGAGTGGCACATTCTTCATGTTGACGCCGTAGTCCTTGAGAGTTTGCTTCATCCATAGCAGTTGAGCACAACAAGAACCAGCAGCAATGTACTTGGCTTCAGCAGTAGACAGTGATATGTAGTTATGTTTCTTCGAGGACCAACAGACCAAAGATCGTCCGAGGAAATGTCATGTGCCAGACGTTGACTTGCGATCCACACGATCACCAGCATAGTCAGAGTCTAAAAATCCAATGAGAGTCAAGCCAAGACCTTGGGGTACCATAATCCAAGTGTTGGTGTGTGATCTAGATATCGAAGAATATGCTTCACAGCCTTATGGTGTGATTCCTTCGGTGTAGCTTGAAATCGGGCTCACATGCAAACACTAAGAATATTATCTGGCCTAGATGCACATAGGTTCAATAAAGAACCAATCATGGAGCGGTATACCATTTGATCAAAGTCAATACCATTTTCATCAGTGCATAGATGGCCATTTGTGGGCATTGGGATTTTGACTCCTTTGCAATCTTGCATGCCGAATTTCCTTAGTACATCCTTGAGGTATTTCTCCTGAGATATGAATATGCCTTTGCGCTGTTGATGAATCTGAAGACCTAATAAGAATTTCAGTTCTCCCATCATAGACATTTGATAGTCTTCAGTCATCATATAGGCAAATTCATCACTATAACATTGGTCAGTACAGCCGAAAATGATGTCATCAACATAAATTTGGCACACAAACAATTCACCATCATAAGATTTAGTGAAAAGAGTTGGGTCAAGTGAACCAGGTTTGAAGCCTTTCTTCATGAGGAATTCCTTCAAAGTATCATACCACGCCCGTGGGGCCTACTTGAGGCCATAGAGGGCCTTATCGAGTCTGAAGACTTTGTCAGGATGCTTTGGATCTTCAAAACCCGGTGGTTGAGCAACATACACTTCTTCCTCAAGCTTACCATTGAGTAATGAACTTTTCACATCCATTTGATATAAAGTGATATCATGATGGTTAGCATAAGCAAGTAATATGCGAATAGCTTCATGTGACGACCCGAGACCGGTGTGCCAGGTGTCTTCCAGTTATTCGTTGTTGTTGCCTTGTCATTTTCTTGCGTGTCATGCATTCCATATCATTTAATCATGTGCATTTCATTTGCATACATGTTCGTCTCATGCATCCGAGCATTTTCCCCATTGTCCATTTTGCATTCCGGCGCTCCTATGTCACCCGGTGTCCCTTTCTACCTCTTTTCATGTGCGGGTGTTAAACGTTCTTGGATTGGACCGAGACTTGTCATGCGGCATCGGGTTACTACCGGTAGACCTCCTGTCAAGTTTCGTGCCATTTGGAATTCGTTTGATACTCCAACGGTTAACCGAGGGACTGATAAGGACTCGTGTGTGTTGCAGCCAACGCCCCTCCAAAGTGGCCCAAAACCCACCTAAACCCCTCCCATCATCTAGGCCATTCGATCACGATCGCGTGGTCGCAAACTGCACCTCATTTGGAGCTTCCTAGCTCCCTCTATCTATAAATATGTGTCCCTCCCGGAATTTTCACGCCGATGAACCCTAAACTCCTCCTCCGCGCGCCGCCAGACATTTCGTCCCACGCCGACGGACATGTCCGCTGCCACCGCCACGTCGTTCCGGCCAACAGGAGCCCGCCACATCACCTCGCACCGCTGCCTCAGCCAACCCTCTGCCGCCACCTGTCCGCGCCTGGCCTCAGCGCGCCGCCGCAGCCCGCGAGGCCCGAGGCGGGGCCTCCCCGGCCCGCAACGTCCGCCGCACGTGCCCCGCGTGAGACGCCGCACCGCCCATGCCTGGCTGCGAGCGCGCCGCCGCGCCTGGCTGTGCCGGAGGCGAGACGCCTCCCGCAGCCGCCGCGCGGTCGCATCCTGCCGCCGCTCGCCGGCGCCATCTCCGCCGCCCGGCCGGCTTCTTCGCCACCGCGCCGCAATCTCGCGCCGCTCGGCCCCGCCGCCTCCTCTGCCGGCCAGCCGTCGCCTCGCCTCGCTCCGGCCGCCGCGGACCTCGCCGTCTCTCGCCGGAGACCTCGCCCTTGCTGGAATTCTCGTCCTCGCCGGAGATCCGCGTCCGCCGGATCCGGAGAAGAAGCGGGACCAGATCCACCAACCCCGCCATCCACACGCAACATCCCCGTCCCGGATCTCATCGTCCCGCACCGCTTCATCCCATTGACTTCTCGGAGGTCTATTTTTCGTCTAAGTCCTCGGTATTTTTGGGCATCTTCATCGCATCACAACTCTGCAACCGTGGCTCCGTTTTGGGTGTGTAGCATATCAAAATGTTTGTCTCGACGAGTACATCATTTTATCTTATTGCATCATTTCAATTTGAGCTCATCTCGATGCCTGAAATGCTATTGGAAGAGGGCTATGTGATGATAGTTTTAGATCTGTTTCAGCATTTGCACTTTTTGTCATTTTTGCCATGATTAATGTATGCATGCTATGATCCTGAGCTCTACATGTGTTTTGTAGTATGCCATGTTATCTTCACAGGGGTGTATGCCATGTATTTTTGTGATCTATGTGGTGACTAGCACAAGCATGCAAAGTAGCTTACTCAATGATGCTGATTTCAGGGACTTGCAATTTCACTAAGTCCTTGCCCTGTCATTATTTTTATGCCATATGTTCATGTTGTTTCCTAGTGATCCATGCCTCTTTTGAGCATGATCAGTAAGGATGTTTTGTAGATATTTTGGTGCTCTATCCATCCATGTCTTCATTTGCATTTATGGAGCACCCTAGCTTGAGTCAATCGAGCTCTACTTTTTGCTATAAAATGTTCCTGACAGATTGTTAACATGTTTAGCAATTTTTCCAAGCTTGTTGTTGTTGATCCGTTCATGTTATGATGTTGTTCTTGCCATGTCTAGCTTCTATGCCATGTCTACTTGCTGGGTGTTGCTTAGTTTATCATGCCATGCTTTGTAGTTAGTGCATCGAGCTCGTAAACATGCCTACTCGTTATCTGTTTTGCCATGCTCCAGTTTTTCACTAAGTCTGAATCCGTTTATGTTTTTGCTATGTTCACATGCTTGCAATTCTATTTTCTGATCCCTTTTGGCTCATGGTCACTAAGGGAATTTTCTTGTATGCTTCGAGTAGCTTCATGCCATGCCTTGCTTTGCCATGATATGTTCCTGTAGCATGTAGTTATCGTGCTCTAAACATTGCTTCCTGATGTTAAATTCCTGACTTGTTGATAATTTCACTAAGTCTGAAACCTGTTATCTTTTGCAATTTTGCCATGCTTGTTTGAACCTGTTAGTGAGTGAATTAGCCGTAGCTCAGTGTTCATCTTTGGTCAAGCATCATGAGTGGATCCCTGCCATGTATTTTGTTGCCATGTTTGAATGCAATAGCTTAATTATCTTGATGCATTTAGAAGGCTACTTGCTGTTAATCACAGACCGGTGCCATATTTGTTTTGCTTGCCATTTCCAAACCGTGCATCCGATTCCGGTGATCTTTATATCAATTTCAACAGAAATCATCTCCACTCTCCAGTGGAACTCTTGGATTTCCAAGTTGAGGCCAGGTTCAATCATTCCTTTCCAAATCATGCATATGCACCGCATACCGCATCCCGCATATCATGCCATGTTCATGTGTTGGTTGTTTACTATGTTGTGTGCTTCTTTCCGGTGTTGCTTCTTCGTGTTGGTTCCGATAACGTCGCATTTGTGAGGAACCGTTTGACTACGTCCGTTTGTCTTCTTCATGGACTCTATCTTCTTCCTTGCGGGATTCAGGCAAGATGACCATACCCTCGAAATCACTTCTATCTTTGCTCGCTAGTTGCTCGCTCTTTTGCTATGCCTATGCTATGATACCTACCACTTGCTTATCATGCCTCCCATATTGTTAAGCCAAGCCTCTAACCCACCTTGTCCTAGCAAACCATTGTTTGGCTATGTTACCACTTTTCTCAGCCCCTCTTATAGCGTTGTTAGTTGCAGGTGAAGATTGGAGATCGTTCCTTGTTGGTTCATGTTTGTTGTTGGGATATCACCATATTATCTTGTTTATCTTAATGCACCTATATATTTGGTAAAGGGTGGAAGGCTCGGCCTTATGCCTGGTGTTCTGTTCCACTCTTGCCGCCCTAGTTTCCGTCATATTGGTGTTATGTTCCCGGATTTTGCGTTCCTTACATGGTTGGGATATAGTGGGAACCCCTTGACAGTTTGCCTTGAATAAAACTCCTCAAGCAAGGCCCAACCTTGGATTTACCATTCTCCACCTAGCCTTTTTCCCTTGGGAGTCGCACATCCCGAGGGTCATCTTTATTTAAACCCTCGGGCCAGTGCTTGTCTAAGAGTTGGTCCAACCCAGAGCACTGTGCGGGGTCGTCCCTTGGCAACTTGGGTTACGTTGGCTCCTGTACGTTTAGCTTATCCGGTGCGCCCTGAGAACGAAATATGTGCAGCTCCTATCGGGATTTATCGGCATAGCAGGTGGTCTTGCTGAACTTGTTTTACCATTGTCGAGGATGTCTTGTAACCGGGATGCCGAGTATGATCGGATTGTCTTGGGAGAAGGAATATCCTTCGTTGACCGTGAGATCTTGTGATGGGCTAAGTTGGGACACCCATGTAGGGATTTGACCTTTCGAAAGCCGTGCCCGCGGTTAGGGGCAGATGGGAATTTCTTAATGTCCGGTTGTGGATAACCTGAAACTTAACTTAATTAAAATGCACCAACTGCGTGTGTAACCGTGATGGTCTCTTCTCGGCGTAGTCCGGGAAGTGAACACGGTGTTGGATTTATGCTTGACGTAGGTTGTTTCTAGGATCACTTCTTGATCATTGTTTTCTCGACCGTGCTTTGCTTTCTCTTCTCGCTCTCTTTTGCGTATGATAGCCACCATATATGCTAGTCGCCTGCTGCAGCTCCACCTCATGCCTTTTACCCTTCCTATAAGCTTAAATAGTCTTAATCGCGAGGGTGTGAGATTGCTGAGTCCCTGTGACTCACAGATACTTCCAAAACCAGTTTGCAGGTGCCGATAAAACCGTGCAGGTGACGCAACCGATGAAGATCTCGTTCATTGTGTTGTTTCGTTTCAGTTGATCAATAGTGGAGCCCAATTGGGACGATCGGGGATCTGTGTAGCATTTGGGGTAGTCTTCTTTTATTTTGGTTCCGTAGTCGGACCTTGAGTGTATCTGGATGAATGTAATGCTTTATGCATGTATTGTGTGAAGTGGCGATTGTAAGCCAACTATTTATCTCTTTCCCTTATTTATTACATGGGTTGTTGTGAAGATTACCTCACTTGCGACATTGCTTTCAATGCGGTTATGCCTCTAAGTCGTGCTTCGACATGTGGGAGATATAGCCGCATCGAGGGCGTTACAAGTTAGTAATCAGAGCCTTCCCCCGACCTTAGGAGCCCCCTGCTTGATCGAATCGCTGGCGTTGTTGAGTCTAGAAAAATGTTTTGAGTCTTATAGGATTATATATCGGAGAGTAGGATTCTTTTTACTCCTAGGTCCCTTCGTCGCTCTGGTGAGGCATCCTGACCTAGAGTTTTGACTCTTCTCTTCTCAAATTTCACTAAATTTTTTTAGGATCATGCGGGTATCTTGTAATCGTTCTGATAGTCTTGTGACGAAAACATTGTTCTTGGTGCCTCCTCACATTTAGGGGTTGTGGCAGTGTCCCAGGGAGTTGAGCTCCGAGGTGTTGTCGTCACAATTTTATCGTTGCAGTTCTGGAATACCCGAGTTTCGCCAACATCGAAAATATCTTTTATGCAGTTGTTGGTGAGATAATGTCGACGCCACCCAGTACTGGGCGGGAGTTCGGGTGTATTTCCATAACTCATATAACGGATGCTTTTCGAAGGTTGAGGTAAACGATTTCCGAAGGTTTCTTGGTTATGTGTTGAAGGATAGATACAGCTGGATGTAGGAATTTCTAGTTTTGGTTGAGATATTATGCTTCCCCTGTATCCCCAACACCTGATTGCATAACCGGAAAGTTTTGGGAGTTTATAAGTGGGAATTCAAGTAGCTCTTAGTATATCTTTCTGACAGATGTACGATATGAAATTGGGGTTCGACGTCTAGTGGTCCGCCTATCCACGGTTGGTTTTATAGTGGTATCATTGTGCCTTAAAGAGTCCTTGGCTATGCTGACTCGGGGATGCTTCGTATGTCATGTGCACTGCCTTGTACATGATGGTGTTGTACGATCGAGCCCGTGTAGGCCCCACCAGGAAAACTTTGGACGAAATCTGTATCATATGTTTGTTCCGGCTTATTCTGCAAGCCAATCCTTTGTTTTGTTTTGAGTTGCTTCGAAGTCAAATGTTGATTCCATACCTTTCCTAAATGGTGTTCTTATACTCCAATGTGAATACTAATCCTTCTCGATCATCGAGTCTTTCATGTCAATCTTTTCAACCGGTGCGTTTTCTCTTCAAGTGGATCCGATCATTTCAGCATCCGCTAGATCAAGTATCAGTTCTTCTCAACGGTGTTTGTTTCATCCGTCTCCAAGTTGCCTTTGTTTTTCCCGCCCACCCACCCCTTTTCTTCAAGGAATTCGATGTCTTAATCAAGTATCCTTTTATTCTTGTGAAGTCTCTCCATTCTTTTTTGTCAATGTTCGTATCCGGTGATTCTCATGAAGATTCTAACGGAGTTTCTAGTTCGTCATTCGTCATTCCTTTTTCTTCTCCGGTGGATTCAATTCAAGCTTTGTCGATCATATCTTTTTGTTGTTTCAATGCTTTTCTTATGCCGGTGCACCTCATAATAGTTCACTTCTCGCTATTCATTTGTTCTAGAGTGCTCAAGATATCTCAATAGGCTCGTCTTGTCATTCAAGATCTGTTCAACCTATTTTGAGGTTGTTATCTCAATTCAAGCCGTTTAATTCAACTGGTGTTATCTCCTTTTCAAGTAACCATTCAACGTTGTTTCTTTTGAGTGGGCCCTAACCCACAGGTCTTTCCCAGGATCTTACCTGACTCTTTTCCCTTCTCAGAGCTACCCTCAAATTCATCTTAAAGTTTGACGTGAGTATGATTTATCATCAGTCAAATGTGTTTTCCTCCAAGATCTCTCAAATTCTTTTCATCGTTGGTTCAACATTTCTAATTTTTCATCCCGGAGTATCTCAACGATTCATGGTGGTGGTTTCTCGTCGTCAATCTCAACAATTGAAGACCAAAGAAGAGTTATCCTCGAAATCTTATCCGTTCTCTCAAAGATTCATGGTTCTAGCTTGATTTCATCCTCTCATAATTGTTTTCGATTGTGAGAATTCTTTTTACCCATCCGGAGCAATTCAGGAGTACTCTTCAGTTTGATCATCTGGAGCCCATCATCCCAGATTTATTCATTCTCAGCTTTCAGCTCTCGTTCTCCAAATCTTACCGGTGCTTCATTCAAGTATATTCTCTTATCAGTTCATGATCTCTTTGTTCTCTTGTATCTAAACTCTCTCATGTATCTTCGTTTATTTGCTAATCCTTCCCGGTGTTTCTTCATGTTTTATTCGTTCTTTTTCAATTCTAATGGTGGTTCGTTTAAGATCTCTCTTCCTTGGTTATCATATCAATTCATTCGTTCTTCCAAATCCTAACGGTGGTTCGTGGAAGACATTCTCAAGTTTATGTTATATCTCTCATAATCTTTTCTACAAAAATAAGTAATATGCCAAATCCGTTGATTGTCATCAATTTAATTGGTGAAGGATAAGCATAATGTAATTCTTATTCTTGTTTCATCGAGTGAACTCAATTCCCTATTCCAGAGGCTCATCAAATTCCGATTTCAATTGTTTCATCTTCTCTTTTTCCCGGAGTTCCAACCTTTTTCAATTTATTTCATCGCGAAGATACATCTAATCATTACAAGGATTCACCTTGTGTTTTCAACTTCTCTTTCTTCTCGTTATCCTTTTGTTACCGGAGTTCTTCATGAAGGTTCTACATGATGGGTTCATCAAGGATTTAATTCCTTCTCGAAGTTTTCATCAACATTCTTTTCAGAGGAGCTCAAGCATTCTTCATCTTGCATCTCAAAGTCCAGTTCGCTCTATCTTATCTTTTGAGGTGGTATTATGTCATTTTTGAAAATTTCTGTGTGTTTCATGATTCACATGTTGTCAAGAATGAGATATTTTAAATCCACCAAATATCTTCGTTGGAGTTATCTTGGATTATATTTCACCTAAAGCCTTCCCTAAGGTTTGTTGCTAATTATGGTGTTTATAAATGACCCAAGTTCTTCTTTTATCCTACTGGTGAAATAGTTTCTCGTCTCCTTGGTCATACCAATCCAATTCTTTTTCCCGTGAGTGGCAGGTTGTCACCTCATAATGTGAGAGTTATTCCATAAGACCATATCAGTCTTATCTTATCGTTGTTGATTTTCCAACAACTCCGTTCGACCCTTCTTCTAAGGATGCCTTTTTCAAGCTCTTTTGTGACGGAAGTGGGCATTTTCTTCTCCATTCTTTTATTTCAATGATCCATCTTTTATTCTCTCTTTCGGAGGCATTGTGATGTTGCTCTCTTCAACCCTTCTTCTTGTTCTTGTCAGCACCTTGATCTTTTCATGCTTATCCATTTAACCGGAGTTTCGTGCCCTCTTATCAAGTTTCATAGCACTTTTCAACCGGAGTGCTGCCCGAATTGGTTCTTCCTTGTTCCTCTTTTCTACCGGAGTATTTTCAACTTCGTTCATCTCTGTTGTATTTTTTTCTCGAAATGGCTTAACCTTTTCAAGGTTCGTGGCTTCACTCGTTTGTCAAAGAAGCAACTTACTTTGACCTCTCCTCTTTCTCTTTTGTTTTTCCCTCCGGTGCCATTCTAGATCTCGGGAAGAGATCCTCTCGTAGTGGTGGAGTGTTGTGACGCCCCGAGACCGATGTGCCAGGTGTCTTCCAGTTATTCGCTGTTGTTGCCTTGTCATTTGCTTGCGTGTCATGCATTCCATATCATTTAATCATGTGCATTTCATTTGCATACATGTTCGTCTCATGCATCCGAGCATTGTCCCCGTTGTCCGTTTTGCATTCCGGCGCTCCTATGTCACCCGGTGTCCCTTCCTACCTCTTTTCGTGTGCAGGTGTTAAACGTTCTCGGATTGGACCGAGACTTGTCATGCGGCATCGGGTTACTACTGGTAGACCGCCTTTCAAGTTTCGTGCCATTTGGACTTCGTTTGATACTTCAATGGTTAACCGAGGGACCGATAAGGACTCGTGTGTGTTGCAGCCAAACACCCCTCCAAAGTGGCCGAAAACCCACCTAAACCCCTCCCATCATCTAGGCCGTTCGATCACGATCGCATGGCCGCAAACCACACCTCATTTGGAGCTTCCTAGCTCCCTCTATCTATAAATATTTGTCCCTCCCAGAATTTTCGCGTAGATGAACCCTAACCTCCTCCTCCACGCGCCGCCAGACAAGTCCGCTGCCACCGCCACGTCGTTCCGGCCAATAGGAGCCTGCCACATCACCCCACACCACCGCCTCAAACAACCCTGTGCCGCCACCTGTCCACGCATGGCCTTAGCGCGCCGCCGTAGCCCGCGAGGCCCGGGGCGGGCCCTCCTCGGCCCGCAACGTCCGCCGCCCGCGCCCCGCGTGAGATGCCACGCCTGGCGATGCCCGAGGTGTGACGCCTCCCGCCGCCGCCGCGCCGGTCGCCTCCTACCGCCGCTCACCGGCGCCATCTCCGCCGCCCGGCCGACTTCTTCGCCACCGCGCCGCCATCTCGCGCCGCTCGGCCCCGCAGCCTCCTCCGCCGGCCGGCCGTTGCCTCGCCTCGCTCCGGCCGCCGTGGACCTTGCTGTCTCTCGCCGGAGTCCTTGCCCTCGCCAGAATTCTCGCCCTCGCCGGATATCCGCGTCCGCCGGATGCGGAGAAGAAACAGGACCAGATCCACCAACCCCGCCATCCAAACGCAACGTCCCCGTCCCGGATCTCGTCGTCCCGCACCGCTTCATCCCGTTGACTTCTCGGAGGTCTAATTCTCTTCTAAGTCCTCAATATTTTTGGGCATCTTCATCGCATCATAACTCTGCAACCGTGGCTCTGTTTTGGGCGTGTAGCATATCAAAATGTTCGTCTCGACGAGTACATCATTTTGTAGCATTGCATCATTTCCATTTGAGCTCTTCTTGATTCCCGAAATGCTCTTGGAAGAGGGCTATGTGATGATAGTTTCAAATCTGTTTCAGCATTTGCACTTTTGTCATTTTTGCCATGATTAATGTGTGCATGCTGTGATCCTTAGCTCTACATGTGTTTTGTTGTATGCCATGTTATCTTCACAGGGGTGTATGCCATGTATTTTTGTGATCTATGTGGTGTCTAGCACAAGCATGCAAAGTAGCTTACTCAAAGATGCTGATTTCAGGGACTTGCAATTTCACTAAGTCCTTGCCCTGTCATTATTTTTATGCCATATGTTTATGTTGTTTCCTAATGATCCATGCCTCTTTTGAGCATGATCATTAAGGATGTTTTTGTAGATATTGTGGTGATCTATCCATCCATGTCTTTTTTTTTGCATTTATGCAGCAACCTAGCTTGAGTCAATCGAGCTCTACTTTTGCTATAAAATGTTCCTGGCAGATTGTTAACATGTTTAGCAATTTTGCCAACCTTGTTGTTGTTGATCCGTTCATGTTATGATGTTTTTCTTGCCATATCTAGCTTCTATGCCATGTCTAATTGCTAGGTGTATGCTTAGTATATCATGCCATGCTTTGTAGTGAGTGCATCGAGCTCGTAAACATGCCTACTCATTATCTGTTTTGCCATGCTCCAGTTTTTCACTAAGTCTGAATCTGTTTATATTTTTGCTATGTTCACATGCTTGCAATTCCATTTTCTGATCCCTTTTGGCTCATGGTCACTAAGGGACCTTTGTTGTATGCTTCGAGTAGCTTCATGCCGTGCCATGCTTTGCCATGATATATTCCTGTAGCATGTAGTTATCGTGCTCTAAACATTGCTTCCTGATGTTAAATTCCTGACTTGTTGATAATTTCACTAAGTCTGGAACCTGTTATCTTTTGCCATTTTGCCATGCTTGTTTGAACCTGTTAGTGAGTGAATTAGCCGTAGCTCAGTGTTCATCTTTGGTCAAGAATCATGAGTGGATCCCAGCCATGTATTTTGTTGCTATGTTTGAGTGCAGTAGCTTAATTATCTTGATGCATTTAGAAGGCTACTTGCTATTAATCGCAGATCGGTGCCATATTTGTTTTGCTTGCCATTTCCAAACCGTGCATCCGATTCCGGTGATCTTTATATCGATTTCAACTGAAATCATCTCCTCTTTCCGGTGGAACTCTTGGATTTACATGTTGAGGCCAGGTTCAATCATTCCTTTCCAAATCATACATATGGACCGCATACCGCATCTCGCATATCATGCCATGCTCATGTGTTGGTTGTTTACTATGTTGTGTGCTTCTTTCTGTTGTTGCTTCTTTGGGTTGGTTCTGACAATGTCGCGTTGTGAGGACCCATTCGACTATGTCCGTTTGTCTTCTTCATGGACTCGTTCTTCTTCCTTGCGAGATTCAGGCAAGATGACCATACCCTCGAAATCACTTCTATCTTTGCTTGCTAGTTGCTCGCTCTTTTGCTATGCCTATGCTACGATACCTACCACTTGCTTATCATGCCTCCCATATTGTTAAGCCAAGCCTCTAACCCACCTTGTCCTAGCAAACCGTTGTTTGGCTATGTTACCGCTATGCTCAACCCCTCTTATAGTGTTGTTAGTTGCAGGTGAAGATTGGAGATCGTTCCTTGTTGGTACATATTTATTATTGGGATATCACCATATTATCTTGTTTATCTTAGTGCACCTATATAATTGGTAAAGGGTGGAAGGCTCGGCCTTATGCCTAGTGTTTTGTTCCTCTCTTGCAGCCCTAGTTTCCGTCATATCGGTGTTATGTTCCCGGATTTTGCGTTCCTGACGCGATTGGGTTATAATGGGAACCCCTTGACAGTTCGCCTTGAATAAAACTCCTCCAGCAAGGCCCAACCTTGGTTTTACCATTCGCCACCTAGCCTTTTTCCTTGGGAGTCGCGCATCCTGAGGATCATCTTTATTTAAACCCCCGGGTCAGTGCTTGTCTAAGTGTTGGTCCAACCCAGAGCACCGTGCGGGGTCGTCCCTTGGCAACTTGGATTACGTTGGCTCCCGTACGTTTAGCTTATCCGGTGTGCCCTAAGAACGAGATATGTGCAGCTCCTATCGGGATTTGTCGGCACAGCGGGTGGTCTTGCTGGTCTTGTTTAACCATTGTCGAGGATGTCTTGTAACCGGGATGCCGAGTATGATCAGATTGTCTTGGGAGAAGGAATATCCTTCATTGACCATGAGATCTTGTGATGGGCTAAGTTGGGACATCCATGTAGGGATTTGAACTTTCGAAAGTCGTGTCCGCGGTTAGGGGCAGATGGGAATTTGTTAATGTTCGGTTGTAGGTAACCTGAAACTTAACTTAATTAAAATGCACCAACCGCGTGTGTAACCGTGATGGTCTCTTCTCGGCGGAGTCCGGGAAGTGAACACAGTGTTGGAGTTATGCTTGACGTAGGTTGTTTCTAGGATCACTTCTTGATCATAGTTTTCCCGACCGTGCTTTGCTTTCTCTTCTCGCTCTCTTTTGCGTATGTTAGCCACCATATATGCTAGTCGCCTGCTGCAGCTCCACCTCATGCCTTTTACCCTTCCTATAAGCTTAAATAGTCTTGATCGCGAGGGTGTGAGATTGCTAAGTCCCCGTGACTCACCGATACTTCCAAAACCAGTTTGCAGGTGCCGATGAAACCGTGCAGGTGACGCAACGGAGCTCAAGGAGGAGCTCGATGAAGATCTCGTTCATTGTGTTGTTTCGTTTCAGTTGATCAGTAGTGGAGCCCAGTTGGGACGATCGGGGATCTGTGTAGCATTTGGGGTAGTCTTCTTTTATTTTGGTTCCGTAGTCGGACGTTGAGTGTATCTGGATGAATTTAATGCTTTATTCATGTATTGTGTGAAGTGGCGATTGTAGGCCAACTATGTATCTCTTTCCCTTATGTATTACATGGGTTGTTGTGAAGATTACCTCACTTGCGACATTGCTTTTGATGCGGTTATGCCTCTAAGTCGTGCTTCGACACCTGGGAGATATAGCCGCATCGAGGGCGTTACACTTCAAGTCTAGCAACAGGTGCAAAAGTTTCATCGAAATCAATTCCTTCAACCTGTGTGTAGCCTTGAGCTACAAGCCGTGCCTTATGCCTCATCACAAGTACATTTTCATCTTGCTTGTTGCGGTAGATCCACTTTGTGCCGATGATATTTGGACATTTGACCGATTCCCAGAAGTTGCTGAGCTCGAATTGATGTAATTCCTCTTGCATAACTTGAATCCACTCAGGCTCCAGAAATGCTTCATCTACCTTAGTGGGCTCTGTGATAGAGACGAAAGCAAAGTTCCCACAAAAGTTAGATAAATGTGCAGCTCTTGAGCGTGTGAGAGGACCTGGAATGTTGATGTCGCTGATGATTTTCTCAATTTGCACTTCTTTTGCGACGCGAGGATGAGCGGGTTGTCATTGAGGAATTTGATTAGCATTTTCTTCAGCACCATTTTCCTCAAGTGCATTAGCATGACGTTTTTCATGCTCTAGAATAACTTCTTTAGCTGATTCTTCAGTAGGAATGACATCTTCTGTAGCCTAAGGCTTAATAGATTCCTCAGGAGGTATTTCATCTGTCACAGGAGGTAGGTGCTCTCTTTGCGAGCCATTAGTCTCATCAAACCGCACATCTACATTTTCAACAACCTTGTGATGACAGGTGTTGAAGACTCTGTAGGTGTGCGAGTCCTTACCATAACCAAGCATAAAACCTTCATGTGCTTTCGGTGCAAAATTATAACTATGATGAGGATCTCTAATCCAACATTTAGCACCAAAGACTTTGAAATAACTCACATTTGGTTTCTTGTCAGTGAGAAGTTCATATGTTGTCTTCTTGAAGAATTTCTGAAATATACCCTGTTGATGATGTGGCACGCAGTATCAATTGCCTCAGGCCAGAAGCGAGGAGGCGTGTTGTACTCATCAAGCATAGTACGGGCCATCTCAACGAGAGTCCTATTCTTGCGCTCCACGACGCCATTTTCCTGAGGAGTATAAGGAGCAGATAACTCAAGAGTAATACCAAGTTCATCAAGATAGTCATCAAGGCCAATGTTCTTGAACTCAGTTCCATTATCACTCCTGATGTGCTTGATCTTCACACCAAAGTTAGTTGAAGCCCTCGAGGAAAATTGTTTGAAGACTTCCTGCACTTCAGTTTCATAAGTGATAATATGGACCCATGTATATCGAGAGTAATCATCAAGGACAAAGCCATATAAAGATGAAGCATTGGTAAATGTGGCATAGTGAGTATGGCCAAAGAGATCCGTGTGAAGCAATTCAAATGGTCGAGTAGTAGTCATGATAGTCTTTGTTGGATGCTTGGCATTGGTCATCTTTCCATCTTCACAGGCTCCGCATAAGTGAACCTTGAGGAATTTGACATTTTCAATGCCAATGACATGCTTCTTCTTCGCGAGCGTGTGCAGATTCCTCATGCCAGCATGACCAAGTCGTCGATGCCATAGCCAGCCTTCTGAAGCTTTTGCAAGAAAACATGTAGCAGGTTGTGGTCCTATAGAGAAATCAACAATATACAAATCTCCTCTCCTAAAGCCTTTGAAGACTTTGGAATTGTCAGTTTCCATGATCACAACACAACGATACTTGCCAAAGACAACCACCATATCAAGATCACAAAGCATTGAGATAGACATGAGGTTGAACCCTAAGGACTCAACAAGCATGACTTTGTCCATGTGTCGATCCTTTGAGATTGCAACTTTACCTAGACCCAATACCTTACTTTTGCCTTTGTCAGCATAGGTGATATGCTTCAGATGTGATGGAGATAAAGGAGTGTCCATCAATAAGCTCCTATCACCATTCATGTGATTTGTACATCCACTATCGAGGACCCACTTAGTGGCTTTGGGTTGATCATCCTGCAGATGAATTAGTGCAACTTACGAACTCATATACTTCACCAATGAAGAATATGGTATCAATTTCATCAGACAATACAACAGATAAAACAATATGAGGACGTGAGAAATGAAAATTCATTTCTTCATGATTAGCTTGCGTCCTTTCAAGCATATTTAGGTCTCTAGCAAATTCTTCAGACGATTAAGTTCGTGTGGAGACCTGACCCTGCATAAGAGATTAGTTCTTTTGTTTCACCACCTGCATCTGAAGGGGTGGCAAAGGGTTCATCATTCTGCGAGCTCCATAAGAGAAAGGTGGCATAGACGCCAATCCACTTCGTTTCACATAAGAGGGGTTAGGATAAGCATAAGAATAGTCAAAGAAATTCTTCGAGGACTTACGGACATAGTGATTTGATGAATAATGCACATATCCATTATCCTTAGATCTTCCCTAAAAACAGACGGTTAGCACAATGATGTTCACATGAGGACTTTGATCCTTTTGAGGAATCTGATCCATGAGAGGAGTTTGGTCCGTATGAGGACCTGGATCCATATGAAGAATTTGGTCCATATGAAGAATTTGATCTGGGGTTCCTATTCTTGACAGGTGGTGTAATGATGACTTTCACCTGAAGATTTTCAAGGCACCTTTTGGGAACCCAGATTTTCTTCATAGGAGGACCGTTCCTGCAGTTAGTGCCAACATATCTAGCAAATACTTCATCATTCTGATTTTTGGACAGTTTATAGTTAGAGTCAATGGACTCATCAAAAGGATATATAGATTCGCATGTAAAGCCAGATAAAGTAGATGGATCCACCGAAGGTCCCTTTGCAGTAACCCATGAGGTTTTGGGATACTGCTCAGGTTTCCAGTAGGTCCCATCAGCATTGATTTTCCTCTCAAAGGCAATACCCTCTTTCCTAGGGTTCCTGTTGAGGATCTGCTTTTTAAGCACGTCACACAGAGCCTGATGCCCTTTGAGGATTTTGTGCATGCCTGTCATATACAATTCCTTCAGCCCTGCATCATTAGTGATACTAGCAATGTCCTCAGATGAGGAATTAGTGATAGTAGAGGCAGTTGAAGAATTTGCAGCAATGGAAGTATTTGAGCATTTAGGTGAAGAATTAGCAGTTTCACGTTCAATGCACTTCAAACATGGAGGAACAAATTCATCCTGAGTAGCGATGATCTGTTGACCAAGTAATGAATCATGCTCCTTCTGAAGATCTTCATAACTCACTCTTAACTGCTCCAGATCTTGCTTTCGTTGAAGAAATTCATAAGAAAGCTTCTCATGATCAGATAGGAGAGTGTTATGATGAGCTTAAAGGGTGTCAAATGTTGACTGAAGTCTCTGAAGACTATCAGCCAAAGCTTTCGACTGATACATTTCTTCACCCAACATATCATCACTTTTATCCAGCATGTATTGAACTTTTTCCAAAGCTCTTTGTTGTTTAGTGGCAAGGGAAGCAAGTTTGACATAACTAGGCCCAAATTCATCACCAAATTCATCATCACTTGACTCTGATAAGTAGCAGTCAGTTACCTTGGCACCTTTTTCCATAAGGCATGGTCTAGAGGACGATGACTCTGGATTGAAATTCATAGCCTTGCGTGATTCCATGAATTCTTCAACCAGGGATCACGGTGAGATCGATGACCTTCATAGACCTCAGAGAGTCGGTCCCAGATGAGTTTCACATGGCTGAGATGCATAACGTTCCTGAACTGATTTTGTGACAAGCTGGAGCAGATGATGTCCTTCGCCGTGAGGTTGAGAAGTGTGTATTTGCGAATATCATCAGCCTTCGCCATCTTGCATAGGTCAGTAATATCAATCTCGGTGATGGTCCAGAGTTCGCTGTTTATCGCCATGAGGCAATTCTTCATCATGGCCTTCCACTTGGGATAATCATGACCGTCGAAGATGGGGCAAGTCACAGTCTTCATTCCTGTGGTCGACATAACTAAAACTCCAGGCGGTTAAACCAAAATCACACAGAACAAAGGAGTACCTTGCTCTGATACCAATTGAAAGTGCGTTATATTGACTAGAGGGGGGCGAATAGGCGATTTTTATGAATTCTTCACTGAGGAATTTGCGGGTGAGGAACTTCCTAAGTGAAGAACTACCTGCAGCGGAATAAGTACTCAGAAGTAAACATAGCAGTGCATGAGCATGGTCTCCATGATGAAATGAAAACAAGTACAGAGTACAGAAAGTGTAAACACAGGATAACACAGGATAAGACAAACAGACTATAGAAATTGAACTGAGAAAATAGAGGAAGTCTTCAGTCAAAGTCTTCAAACAGACATGAACAAGCACTCAACACATAAAAGAGGAAATCGAAGGGTTGAGGAAATGGAACCAGGTAACTTGGTCAAGACAATGATTTGGTAGACCAGTTCCAACTGCTGTGATAGTTGTACGTCTGGTTAGGGCAGCTACATATTTAAACCTGAGGACACAGAGTCCCAGACACCCAGTTCTGAACACGTAGTTCAGAACACTTAGTCCTCACCGTATTCCCCTTGTGCTAAGGTCACACAGACCTCTCCCAATCACTCGTGGTATGTTTTCAGGTGACTTCCAAACCTTGACAGACTTGGTCACTCGGCGATCCACAATTTCCTCTTAGATGCTCTAGACCATGACGCCTAATCGTCTGGAAGATGCATAGTCTTCAAAGGTAACAAGCGTCGGATCCATGCAGGATCAATATCTGGAAGATGTTTGGGTTTGGGTTTTCCTCACTTGATGATTTTCAGTCAAAGTCCTTGGAGGATGGGATGCTCTCAAATGACAAGTGTCAGTTTCTCTCGGAGTAGCCAACCAGCTAGTGGTTGTAGGGGCGGCTGTTTATAGCCTAGGGAGCAGCCCGACATGATAAGACATAAATGCCCTTCAATGATATGACCGTTAAGTGGGTAGATATTTTGGGACAGCTGGCGCATAGCACCACAACGGTCAGAATTTTGAGTATCAAATTCCTCAGGGCTATCATGTTCCTCATAGTGTAGGCAATCCGCACAGGTGAATTCCTAACTCCTCAGTAAGAACAAATTCCTCAGAGATCAGAAGAACTTCGTCTCTGTCACTGAAGAAATTTGACTGAACTGTATGAGATTTCCAATGGCTTGACTCAAAGGATTGGTATGTAGGATTTGAGTTGAGCATCACATGGAAATTTTTCCTTAGTATTTCCTCGACCCCCTTTAACAGTACGGTGTTTCCTATGACTCGAGAAAGAGAAAATGAAACTGCGAAAACAAAAGTCTTCATGCTTCATGCTCCTCGAATGAATACCAAGTCTTCAGGATTGCACCAATTTCTTCACTTTCAAAGTCTGCAAAAAGTCTTCAGAAAGCCAAAGTCTTCAGTCGAAGAACTTCATTTTTAGGGGTCGACTTTCTCTATAAATATCAAACTCCTCATAGACTTATAGAACTGTGTAGACTCATAAACACATTAGTCCCTTAACCTATAAGTCTTCAATACACCAAAATCACTAAGGGGCACTAGATGCACTTACAAAGAGATTACATTATTTGAACTAAAATTTGGCAAGTGCTTACAGATTTAAGATTAAAAAAAGTTAAGTGCCCCGCAAAATCCTCTCCCTGTCCCTAAGTAGACACCATCCCAACCTCGTCAGGGCCTGCCAGGCACAGTCTGACAAGATCGGGAGTGGCAAGGATGCGAAGGAGGAGTGCAAGGACCAGATTAGCGGTTCCCTGGTCACCGCCTCCAAGACCAGTCGGAAGCCCCAACACAAGCACCGACAGGAGAGGTCGTTGGAGCTCAATTGAAAGACTGTCGGAGGAGGTGAAGGCAACAAGAGAGCGGTCCCCTCCCTGGTAGCCGAGAGGCCGGTGATGATGGTGCTAGCGAGGGAGGGGATGAACGTAAAGACAAGGCAGCATGTCACCAGTATGAGAGGAACACATCTGTGCTATCGTACTCCCACCTGACAGCCTGCCTCCCGCCTTCTCCATCTTCCCTGGCTTCATCTTCATCAACTTCTAGCCCGACGCCTTCCCTGGAGAAGCGGCCGATGACCAAGACGGCCGGGGGGCTCGGGGCGCACCGCTCCCCACCTCGGTGGGCAGGAAGGCACCACTTCCTTTAGTATCGGCCCCGGTTATAAAAGGGGCAGGTCTGACATTAACAACGACACCAAGCCCTGCAACCCGGACAACCTCCAAAGGCTCCAAGGACCTAGTCACCGGGTCGACGAGCTGAAGAGGAGACAAGCATTTCACCACAATGGGAAAGCTTGATATCTCCTACACTGTGGGCAGCTCGCCCATCGCACCTCCTCCGGGCTTGGACTAGGCTTACTCACCAAGGATCAGCATGAGAATTCAACATTGCTGATGTTGCTTGAAGCTATGTCGGTATTTCCCCAAAGAGGAAGGGATGATGCAGCACAACGCCGGTAGGTATTTCCCTCAGATATGAAACCAAGGTTATCGAACCAGTAGGAGAACCAAGCAACACAACGTAAACAACAACTACACACAAATAACAACCACTCGCAACCCACGTGTAAAACGGGTTGTCAATCCCTTTCACGTAGAGGCGCCCCAAGATGGGCAAACAGACGCGAGTGAGTTGTAAATATTGATAGATCGAACGCCAAAAATAAATTGCAGCAAGGTATTTTTGTATTTTTGGATTTATTAGATCTGAAAATAAAAGTCAAATAAAATAGATCACAAAGGCAAATAATATGAGATAGAGACCCGGGGGCCGTACATTTCACTAATGGCTTCTCTCGAGAAAAATAGCAAACGACCGGTAAACAAATTACTGTTGGGCAATTGATAGAACTTCAAATACTCATGACGATATCCTGGCAATGATCATTACAAAGGCATCACGTAGTAATGCAATAAGAATGATGACATGATGTAGACAAGATCTATCTATGTAGAGATAGACCCCATCGTTTTATCCTTAGTAGCAATGATACATACGTGTCGGTTCCCCTTCTGTCACTGGAATCAAGCACCATAAGATCGAACCCACTACAAAGCACCTCTTCCCATTGCAAGATAAATAGATCAAGTTGGCCAAGCAAAACCCAAATATTGAAGAAGAGATATGAGACTATAAGAAATAATGCATAGAAGAGATAAAAAAACTCAAATACTTTCATGGATATAAAAAGAAAGATCTGATAATAAACTTGAAGTTCATCCGAGCCCAACAAACACACCACAAAAAGAGTTATATCATATGGATCTCCAAGAGACCATTGTATTTAGAATCAAACGAGAGAGAGGAAGCCATCTAGCTACTAACTACGGACCCAAAGGTCTAAACGAACTACTCGGAGAGGCACCAATGGAGGTGGTGAACCCCATTCGTGATGGTGTCTTGATTGGATGTGGTGGTTCTGGACTCTGTGGTGGTTGGAATTGATTTTTGTCAACTCCCCTAGGGTTTCTGGAATATTGGGATATTTATAGAGCAAAGAGGCGGTTCCGGGGGGCACCCGAGGTGGGCACAACCCACCAGGGCACGCCTGGGCCTCCTGGCGTGCCCTGGTGGGTTGTGCTCTCGTCGGAGCACCCCCAAGCGCAGCCTTGGCCCATTAGGTGTCTTGTGGTCCATAAAAAATCTCCGTGAAGTTTCGTGGCATTTGGACTCCGTTTGGTATTGATTTTCTGTGATGTAAAAAATGCAAAAAACAACAACTGGCACTTGGCACTTTGTCTATAGGTTAGTACCAAAAATGATATAAAATGATTATAAAACATCCAAGGTTGATAATATAACATGGAACAATAAAAAATTACAGATACGTTGGAGACGTATCAGCATCCCCAAGCTTAACGCATACTCATCCTCGAGTAGGTAAGTGATAAAAACAGAATTTTTGATGTGGAATGTTGCCTATCATGTCATATCATATTCTATTCTTTATAGCATGGACATTTGAACATTTATATTATCCAAAGCAATATTCTAGTTTTGACATGATAACTTAAATACTCAAGCATATCAAAATATCAATGCTAAAATAAGCTATCCCTAGCCCATCATGCTCAATCATTGATCCATTCATGAAACACACTCGCATATTAACTACACCCAATGCTCAAGTACGATCATAGTGCCTCCTAGTTGGTGCTTTATAAGAGAAGATGGAGACTCAAATTCAAAATAAAAATTGCATAAAGTAAAAGAAAGGCCCTTCACAGAGGAAAGTAGGGATTTGTAGAGGTGCCAGAGCTCAAAGTGAAAAACTTAGCGATAAAAACATTTGGGAGGTGTATCTATCCCACCAACGAAAACGACTTAGAGTTCCCAACACTTTCCATGCTAGATATATCATAGGCGGTTCCCAAATAGAAAAATAAAGTGTATTCCTTTTTCCACCATACTCTCACTTTCCATGGCTAACCGTATCCACAGGTGACTTCCATACCAACACTTTCCAAGGAATTTATTATTTAACAACATAAAGTAAATTCATTTTTTTCATTTTGGGACTGGGTATCCCTAATACCTTTGCCTTACTCTCGTGCAATGACAAGTGAATAAACACTCATCGTGATAATAGCACATCTAGCATGGAAAATATTAGCCACCCCTCACCGCTCCGCGTGCAAAACGAACACACAAAAGATAAGTTTATTTTGAAAATTAGAGATCGCGCATACAAATTTGCTTAGAGCGGCAAAAGAATACCGCATATAGGTAGATATAGTGGACTCATGTAGCAAAACTGGTTTAAAGGTTTTTGGATGCACAAGTAGTGATCATACTTAGTGCAAAATGAAGGCTAGCAAAAGATTGAGAAGCGACCAGCGAAGAAATGAATAATCTCATAAGCGAGCATTAAGCATAATTAACACTGAATAATGCACCACAAGTAGGATATAATTTCATATCATAATTATTGAATGTCGCGCTTGCATAGGGAATCACAAACCTTAACACCAATATTCTTACTAAAGCATAACTACTCATCAACATAACTCACATATCACATCATCATATGTCAAAACTATTACGAAGAATCACGTTTATTTTGTCCAATGATCTTCATGAAAGTTTTTATTATATCCTTCTTCGATATCTATCACTTTGGGACTAATTTTCATATGTTGCTTTTGACAAGCTCAAACAAATATAAGTGAAGATCATGAGCATAATTTTCCTTTCTCTCAAAATAATTTAAGTGAAGCAAGAGAGAATTTTTATAAAATTACTAACTCTCAAATAAATCTAAGTGAAGAAAGAGATCATTTCTTCAAAAATATTAAAGGACATCATACTCAAAAAATATATAGGTGAAGCACTAGAGCAAGTCCATAGCTCATAAAAATTTAAGTGAAGTATAGAGAGCAATTCTAACAAGTCATGATATAATTTTGGCTCTCTCAAATAGTTGTGCCAGCAAGGAATCAAGACTTAAAATAAAAAATAAAACAAACAAAGACTCATATCATACAAGACGCTCCAAGCAAAACATATAGTATGTGACGAATAAAAATGTAGCTTTGAGTAAAATACCGATGGTCGTTAGAAGAAAGAGGGGATGACATGCGGGGGCATCCCCAAGCTTAGTTGCTTACTCTCTTTTGGATACTACCAGGGGATGCTGGGGCATGCCCAAGCTTAAGCTCTTCTTACTCCTTATTCCTTCATCCATCAGAAGATAACCCAAAACTTGAAAACTTCAATCACACAAAACTCAACAAAACATTTGTGAGATCCGTTATTATAAGAAAATAAATCACTACTATAAGTGTTGTATCAAACCAATTCATATTTTGTTCATGCATTATATCTACTGTATTCCAACTTTTTATGGCAAAAACTCATCAAAGAAAATCATAGAGCCATCAAAATAAGCACACAATGCAAAGAAAACAGAAACTGTCAAAAACATAACAGTATGTAGTAATCTGGGTGTTCCGAATACTTCTGTAACTCCAAAAATTCTTAAACTTAGGAAGACCTGATAAATTTGTATATTGTTCTACTTCAAAAGGAATGGTTATTTTATCGCTCTCTGGTTAAAACTGAGAATTATTTTTGTGAGCACAAAAGTTTCTGTTTTTTCAGCAAGATCAAACAACTATCACCCAAGAAGATCCTAAAGGCTTTACTTGGCACAAACACCAATTAAAACATAGAAAACACAATCATAACAGTAGCATAATTGTGCTAACACTCAAAAAACAGGAGGCAATAAGAAAAAATATATTTTATTCATTGGGTTACCTCCCAACAAGCACTATAGTTCTACGCCCTTAGCTAGGCATAAAGCAAGGATCCAAGATTTGTCATCTTTTGTTCGAGATCCATAAGATGCCCTCATGATTGATTCATATGGTGGCCTAACTCTTGTTCTAGGGAAGTGTTCCATACCCTTCCTCAAACGAAATTTGAACTTGATATTGCCTTCTTTCAAATCAATCACGACACCGATAGTGCGTAAAAACGGTCTACCAAGAATAATTGGACAAGATTGATTGCAATCAATATCAAGAACTATAAAATCTATGGGAACATAATTCCTATTTGCAAGAATAAGAACATCATAAATTCATACCATAGACTTTTTAATAGTAGAATCCTTCAAGTGAAAATTTAAAGAACATGATTCAATATCGGTAAGACCAAGCACATCACATAAAGATTTCGAAATAGTATAAACACTAGCACCCAAGTCACACAAAGCAGAACACTCATCATTTTTAATATTGGCTTTGATAGTAGGTTCCCATTCATCATGCAATTTTCTAGTAACTGAAACTTCTAGTTCCAACTTTTCTTCTAAAGCTTTCATCATAGCATCAACAATATGTTTAGTAAAAGCTTTATTTTGTTCATAAGCATGGGGTGAATTTATCATGGATTGCAACAAAGAAATACAATCAATCAAAGAGCAACTATCATAATTAATGTATTTGTAATCCAAAAGAGTGGGCACATCACTAGCTAAAGTTTTGACCTCTTCAAACCCACTTTTATCAATTTTCTCAACAAGATTTTCACCCTCCGACATATCGGGACGCCTTCTAGCTAAAGCTGACTCTTCTGTAGTACCTTTTTCATCAATCTTAACTTCACTAAACAAGGAATCAATAGAAGAAACACCAATCATTTTAGGATCTTCATCACTTTTGCGAAAGTAATCAATAGAAACATTTTTTCTAAAAATTATCTTTTAGCTTTAATTGATTCCTCAACTTTAAGAAAAAAAATTCATCTTGAGATTTTCCACATCATGAGAAATTCTATCAACACTACTAGACAAATCATCAATCTTATTCAACTTTTCTTCTGTGGGAGTGTTGAAAACTTTTTGCGTGTTGATAAATTCTTTAATATTATTCTCAAGATCAGAGGTGTTCCTATTATTATAAGATTGATTTCCATAGTGATTACCATATTTATTAGAGGAATTACTAGGAAAAGGCCTAGGATTAAAATTACCACTATAATCATTGTTGTTGAAATTAGTTCGAGAGATAAAATTCACATCTATGACATCACTATTTTGCTCAATCAAAGTAGACAAAGGCATATCATTAAAATCAATAGGAGCACTTCTACTAGCAACCATTTTCATAAAAGCATCAACTTTTTCACTCAAAGAAGAAACTTCTTCAACCAAAATAACTTTTTTTACTAGTAGGAGCTCTTTCGGTATGTCATTATGTATAATTTTCCATGATATTATCAAGAAATTTGGTGCCTTCACCCAAAGTAGTTTCCGTAAAAGTACCACCCGTGGCAGAATCTAAAAGATTATGAGAAACAAAATTCAATCCCCCATAAAAAATTTGTATGATCATCCAAAGATTTAATCCATGAGTTGGGCCATTCCTTAGCATCATTTTCATCCATTCCCAAGTTTGTTCCACATGCTCATGTTCAATTTTCTTCAAATTGGTGATCTGGGTTCTAAGGGAAATATTTTTTGCGAGCAGAAAATACTTAGTGATAAAAGCATCTTTGCATTTATTCCAAGAATCGATGTTATTGGGAGGCAAAGAAGAGAACCAAATTTTTTCAGAATCATGCAAAGAAAACGGAAGTAATTTCATCTTCACGACATGATTGTACACATATTTTTTCTTTTCCATATTGCATAATTCCACGAAGGTATTAAGATGGGACATGGCATCCTCATTAGGAGTATCGGAAAATTGATCTTTCATAACAAGATTCAGCAAAGCAGTATTAATATCACAAGTCTCCGCACTAGTGGCGGGAGGAGCAAGCGGAGTGCCAATAAAATCATTGTTCTTGGTATTTTAGAAATCACATAACTTGCTGTTCTCTTGAGTCATGATGACTACACAACAAGATTGCACTCAAAAACAGACCCCGCAAGAAAACGGGGAACGAAAAAGAGGGCGAATAAAACGGCAAATTTTTGTGAAGTGGGGGAGAGGAAAATGAGAGGCAAATGGCAAATAATGTAAATTGCGAGGAGATGAGATTTTTGATTACGAACCTGGTATATGTTGAAGATCCTCCCTGACAACGGCGCTAGAAATTCCTTTTGATGTCGCTTGAAGCTACGTCAGTATTTCCTCAAAGAGGAAGGGATGATGCAGCACAAAGGCGGTAGGTATTTCCCTTAGATATGAAACCATGGTTATCGAACCTGTAGGAGAACCTAGCAACATAACATAAACAACACCTCCACACAAATAACAACTACTCGCAACCCGACGTGTAAAAGGGGTTGTCAATCCCTTCCGGGTAGCGGCACCCCAAGATGGGCAAACGGAAGTGATATAGTTGTAAATATTGATAGATAGAATGCCAAAAATAAATTTCAGCAAGGTATTTTTGTATTTTTGGATTTAGTGATATGAAAATAAAAGGCAAATAAACTCGGGGGCCGTAGGTTTCACTAGTGGCTTCTCTTGAGAAAAATAGCAAACAGCGGGTAAACAAATTACTGTTGGGCAATTGATAGAACTTCAAATACTCATGATGATATCCAGGCAATGATCACTACATAGGCATCACGTCCAAGATTAGTAGACCGACTCCTGCCTGCATCTACTACTATTACTCCACACATCAACCTCTATCCAGCATGCATCTATTGTATTAAGTTCATGAAGAAACGGAGTAATTGTCACACCCTGATTTTCATGCCACAACACTTAAGTCAATAAATCATGCTAAAATGTGGTTTGACAAAAACTTTTTGAGTGTTCTGGACTTTGCTTGATTTTCTTTTTTTGTGTTGTTTGCAAGTGCTCTAAAAATCAAATAAATCCTCCAACTCTTATACTCCTTCTCCTTGATCCAAAACATTTCCCAATGATCATGCCATGTGTGTAGGACATAAAAATAATTTCTTACAAAAATAATTTGGCTAAATAGTATTTTCAAAAATTAGTTTTTCAAAAACCCTTGAATTATGATTTGCACTGCAAGTACTTAATTAAGGGCATTAAAAATATTTCCAAAAATATATTTGACTCCTATTAGACATAGGACACCCAGAAACCACAAAAATATAATTTTAAAAGTTATTTTCCTATTTTATTTAAAGGCTTTTTCTTAAGGCCAGAACTGGTCTTTAATAGGTTAAAATTATTTTAAAGCTTCAAAAATATTTGAGAAAAATCAGGGAAACTCAATGGACATATATTTTCCATATATAAGAGTTTCAACACATGGTCATGTTCAAAGTATTGGTAAAATCCCTCAAAAACCCCTTTCTGGATATTTCAAGCTTTTGCAATATTTACCAAGGAAATCTTCCCCAAAAATTCCAAGAAAATTCTAGAATATCACATATGACATGTTTGATGATCTTGCCAAGTCTCATGTCATGGAGAATAGTATGACCCCATGAAACCCTCTCAAAACCACTTCTGTCCTTTTTCAAGTTTGAACAACTTTGCACTGCCAAACATGTCCAAATGCTCTCAAACTTGGTGCACATGCGCAAGTGGTGTAGTAATGCATCTGGACCAAATGGCACAGGTTGGAGAGAAGGATATCATGATCAAAGTGTTCTAAAACCCTTTCTGTCCAGAACCAAAATTGAACAACTCTACATTGCCAAGTCTGTCCTTGTGATCTGAAATTTTGTGGACATGTTCAAGTCCTCAAATGATGACACTACACCAAGTGGTGCATCAAGGAGAATAGATTTGCATGACTAAATCTTGGTAAAGCCATTTCTGCTGATTTCTAGGGTTTACCAAAGTTACATTGGCTACTTTACCCAAATGAGCTCAAACTTGGTGGAACGCCTTACTTCTATGTGCCATTTCATCCTGTTAAGTTTCATGTCCAGTGAAATTAAATTTATTGCCCAAACCACCATCAAACACCTTGTAACAAAATTTAAAACTCCATGTTTCAGCCCCTTCCACTAATCTCCACGAGTTGAAACTCCACCCACGCCCTAATCTAGTCCCTCTTAACCTCCCACAAGCTTTCCAGCCCAAGGGGCAATGATTGAGTGGGGTGAAACCCCATTTTTCTTCTATGGACAGCAACCTTGCCTCTCTCTCTCAGCCCCTCTCTCTCCCTCCGGCTTTTCAGGGCATCCGAGGCTCCCCACTGCCTTCGCCCACACCCCCTGCAGCTGTCAGACACAAGTGGATGCGCTGGCGCGCGCGAAAAACCGTGGACGCCGGCCAATGACGCGCTCTGGAGCACATCATCGCACTCCCGACCGTTGACGCCACACCCCTAACCACCTCGAGCCTCCCCCTCGCGCCAGTCGAGGTCCTCGATGTCCGCAACAGGACAGCCATGCAGGTCCTCGATGTCCGCAACAGGACAGCCATGCAGGCGCCGCCCACATCCGTCAATCGCCCCCGCGTCACTGGCCCGCCTCGCGCTTGCTCCTCTCTCCCTCTCTCTTTCCCTGGCCGTAGACCACGCCCAGGAAGACCCCCGACTCGAAGCCAAGCCCTCCCGTGGACTCCAGCAACGGCTACCGCCTCGCTGGTGCATGGCCCGATGGTGCACGTCACCCCCTTCTATTTAGGGACACCCCGAGCCCCCTCTCTACTCCTTTGGCTCTCTCTCCCGTCCGTGCACCCCCTGGACCGACCCACTTCCCTCCTCGTGCCCTCCATCGCCCTCCATCGATGGAGAACCGCCGCCGGCCCCGTGCTAAATTCGGGTTGTCCCGAGCCTCTCTTCTCTCCCTAGCCATTCCATTGCCTCCTAACCACCACCGCCTACTCGCCTCACACCCCATTTCCTCCATCCCGTGCCTGCCCCGCTGTGCTGAACCTCGCCGACGGCTTCCTCCGCGGCCACCCGAGCCATCGCCGCAACAACACTCCCCGGTGTGCGTGAAGCACATGGATGGGTGCGGCGTGGCTTCCTCAGCACGCTGGTGGGCGGAGCGTCACCGGAGTTGTTCTATAGCCCCGGCAATCGTCGGCGAGAGCTGGTCCTCCCCGCGGCCGGAGCGCGCGCGGGAGGTTGAAGACGGCATGCTGCTGGGCCCCGTGCGTCAGCGACCCAGCGGGCGGGCCCGACCATTTAAGTGGAGACGACTTCAGTCGGATCCGCCACCCCTGCACGAAGGCGCACCCCCGCGAAGCCGCCTTCGACATCACCACCTCTACCCGCGCAGCTGAGCCGCTGGGCCGGCCCATGGTCTATCTGTCACCCCGTGCGCAGGATAAGGTTAAGGCCTTATTTCCTTTTTCTTTTTCCATTCAACTTCAAAAATCCATAAATAACTCAACAAAGCTCCAAATTTGATGATTCATATTTGTAGTAGTTCATAAATTCATGATCTATCACATGGTGCTGTTTGCACATTTTTCCAGGAAACTTTTCTTCACACATATTTCGAAAAACCCTATTTTCCTATTTCTGTGATGAACGTTAGAAAATCACAGAGAGCTCAAAATTCATCCAAATGCCATGATTCAAATTCCTAGATACTTCTAAGTTCATAACTTAGTTTATGAACATTTTTCTTAATACTTTCTGTATGACACAAAATAATGATTCATTTCTTCATATTTGTCAACTTTGCAAATTCATAGGAAAATCATTTGAACTCCAAATCCAGTGAAACCAACTCCTAGATACTTCTAAAATCATGGTTTGTTAAATGGGTGCCTTTTCTATTTTTTCAAAAATATATTTTTGTACACTTCTTGCAAATCCACAAATCCCTTGATTCCATCATATTGAAATGTTTAGAAATATCCACTGACCCAATCCCAATGAAACCACTCTGGTTATTTTTCACATAACCAGAGATGTCCTAGAAAAGTCAAATTAATATTTTTATAGAACTTTTATTTTATACCTAATTGTGTTGCTTACTATGATTGTTTTCGACGTCAGTTCACGAAGTAGACGAAATACTCGGAGATGGACCAGAAGATTTGAAGACTCTGATGAACCAGGCAAGCAGCCCTTTGACCATGTCTAAGAAACCCTTTTTATGCATGTCATATAGCACCATATTGTTATTGCTACGGAATCATGATGAGGTGGTAACCACCTTGATGGGTTGCCTCTGTTACTTCCTTGTTGTTACTTGCATTATGCATGACCCTACCTTCCTATGAGGGTTATGCCGGTGGGAGTAGATAGGATGCTAAAGTAGTTGCCACGCAAAAAGGGACAGGAATATGCATGGTGATGGGAGCAAGATTGTTTTCAAAAGACTTTTTGAAAACCCTGTCGGGTGCCACTTATGCCTGAACGAGATAATGAGTTGGGTAACCACTTGATGACGAAGTGGTGGACTGAGGCAAGTGTGTGTGTTGTTTTCAAAACGGATTGGTTTAAGTTGTGACCGTTATTCCAACCTTACATGCGCAACCACTCTACCATTATATGGGAAAGGGCATTATTGATTACCTAGGTAGATACTAGCTTGGAGCCCGCATTACTAGTGACGGGAGAGTTTTTGTTGTGCTCTCTCGGGACGGGGTCGTTCCAGGTAGGGCGTCCATGACTGTTTTCACAGGGCACCGGACACACTGTTGGTACCCCATGCTTGTGATGTGAGATGATTATGGAGCATGGCTCCACGAAAGTGTTATGTGATAATGTTGGGCACGGGGGTTACTACCAATTGAGTGGACTCTATGTTAGTGTCGTCTAGGGAAAGATAGTGATCGGGTGCTTACCCCGGGTACTTGAGGTACCGCGGGTCGTGGATGACACGGAAGTTCCCCGGATCTTGTGGGTAAAGTGTGCAACCTTTGTAGAGTGTAAAACTATTTGAATAGTTGTGTCCATGGTCAAGGACAGTTGGGTAACCGCTCTTGGGCTACGTCCACATGTTTACAAACCAGTGTGTGTGTTTGGATAAGTGGGGAGAACTACTTGGGTCAAGTCAAAGGACTTGACATGATTGAGTTGGGTTGATACCCACTCTATTTATGTTGATATCTGTAACCTGTCCTCATGGTTAATTGAATTCTCCTGATGCATGTCTTACAAGTTGTTGAACATGTCATTGCACTCAAAACTATCTTTCTGCAAAAATTTACCTATATCATGCATTGTTGTATCTTGAACAAAAACATGGGTTGCTTGCGAGTACATTCAAAGTACTCATTGGCTTGCCACTGGTTATTTTATTTGTCAGACATGAAAGAACAGGATATGATGAAGAATACTTCGTGACGAACATGCGAGCTAGGACGCTCCCAAGTCAGAATGCCTGTAGGGTTAAGGCAGATGGCATTGGTCCAAGTTATTGACGAAGAGTTCTGCTGTGAAGTTATACTCAAGCTCGACCATAATGGTCATAATTTATGTAAGACGGTATGTATGGATGTAAGACTCTTGTTATTCAGCTTCTGTGTGTTCAGTGAGCATTGATCTCTGGGATCACTATACACGTGCATTCGGTGATCACGACTTATGAGTCGGGGTCCTCACAGTAATGCAATAAGAATGATGACATGATGTACACAAGATATATCTATGTAGAGATAGACCCCGTCGTTTTATCCTTAGTAGCAACAATACATACGTGCTGGTCCCATTCTGTCACTAGGATCAAGCACCGTAAGATCGAACCCACTACAAAGCACATCTTCCCATTGCAAGATAAATAGATCAAGTTGGCCAAACAAAACCCAAATATCTGAGAAGAAATATGAGGCTATAAGCAATCATGCATAAAAGAGATAAAAAAAACTCAAATACTTTCATGGATATAAAAAGATAGATCTGATGATAAACTCGAAGTTCATCCGATCCCAACAAACGCACCGCAAAAAGAGTTACATCATATTGATCTCCAACAGACCATTGTATTGAGAATCAAACGAGAGAGGGGAAGTCGTCTAGATGCTAACTACGGACCCGAAGGTCTACAAAGAACTACTCACGCATCATCGGAGAGGCACCAATGGAGGTGGTGAACCCCATCCGTGATGGTGCCTAGATTGTATGTGGTGGTTCTGGACACTGCGGATGCTGGAATTGATTTTCGTCCACTCCCCTAGGGTTTCTGGAATATTGGGGTATTTATAGAGCAAAGATGTGCTCCAGGTGGCACCCGAGGTGGGAACAACCCACTAGGGCGTGCCCGGGCCTCCTGGCATGCCCTGGTGGGTTGTGCTCTCCTAGGAGCACCATCAGGCGTAGCCTTGGACCATTAGGTGTCATCTGGTCCAGAAAAAATCTGCGTTTGGTATTGATTTTTTGTGATGTAAAAAACAAGCAAAAAATAGCAACTAGAAATTGGCACTATGTCAATAGGTAGTACCAAAAAAGATATAAACTGACTATAAAATGATTATAAAACATCCAATATTGATAATATAACGGCATGAAACAATGAAAAATTATAGATACATTGGAGATGTTTCAATCGCCAACCCCAAGCTATTGCCTAGGGCTTGGCCCCAAGCTTTCGCCTTCAACCTAACCAGTTGAAGGCAGAGGAGGGAGGAGAAGAGATGTGAGGATGGATGCCTTCGCTCCTCCCTCACCTCTCCTTTTATAGGAAGGACGGAGAGGAGAGCCGATCCCTCGACGGGTAACCGTCGTCCTCCTCCTCCTATTCGAGAAGACCGGGCCCCTTCCTTGATGCTCCCGCATCGCATCCCTCCCCTACCTACCCCGCTCGATGCATGCAACATATGTGGCTAAGGATGTGGGCATGGTGGGAAGGGTGAATTGGCAGTTACCCACCCATGCGTTAAAGTCATTCACGGGGCATTACAAGAATGGCCCCATCATGATTGGCTTTATGCGGCGTGCAGAAGAACTGAAAACTTGCCCGGACTCAAGATTAATGAAGAAGCAAAGAAGATCTCAAGGGGACAGCCACTTCTGTGCCCCTGCCTGTCCACTGGTTAGGGCCTACCCTGATGACACCCGACAGTTCATTCGGGCCAGGCCCGGCGGTTCTCTTGGTGGAACAAACCCTGGGTCCGTTGCCCAGACTGTGCACAGGCACAAGAGCAAGATCACAAGCACCGAGATCAGATCAGAGCATAAGGGAGCAGTTCTTCAAAGGACCAACATGCTGAACAAGAAGACCAAGACTAACCAGAGAGACCGAACACGAGCAAAGAAAAAACCTCCTTTGCGTGGCAAAAGAGCCTGGCAAGGGTGGCTTTGCCTCAGAAGCAAGCTTTCAGATCGTCCCGACAAGCCTATCAGGACTTACGGAGCCAAACCACTCCACCGCACCACCTCACAGTGATGCAAGTCATCAATCAGTCTGGTGTCAAGCTGCAGAGTGACTAAGTGGCAACTATTCGCTACATGGCAGCCACTTCCTTCAGGAATACCTCTAGGCTAACCCCGTCCTGAGATGTGTCAAGCAAGCAGGCATGAAGCAGGCAAAACAGCAAGACTGGGCCTACTAGGAAAGCCATGATGTGACGTTGAGCAGCGCATTTAATGCATTCTGTCAACCTGCAGAGTTAGGTATGATACCACTGTTTGCTATCTAATCAGTATGTAAAGACTAATTTGCCACTTTTGTGACCCCTTAATCTATAAAAGGAGACCCGTGGCAACCATAGAGAGGATTCAGACCCCCTCACATTAATACGCACGTAGCTCCTCTCGCCCCGAGGCAACCTTGCCGGGCAAGAGCATTGCGCTTATCTACCACTTTCCACCATCAATCCACCAAAGAAGGAGTAGGGTTTTATGCCTCACGACGGCCTGAACCTGGGTAAAACTGCCCGTGTGATCTTTGTCATGCTGTGCCACACTTCTCCGCTCTTTGTGCAATGTGCACATCCCCCTACCTAACCAAAGGGGGCGCTTGGTCCCATAGGTGACCGTGGTTTCCCAAGACAATTTATTTTTATTATACTAATGTATCTCATAAAGTTTCGTTAAGTTTTGTGTGATTGATGTTTTCAACTTTTCGATGAGATGACAATAGGAGTGGAAAGACCCTAAGCTTGGGGATGCCTAAGGTACCCCAAGGTAATATTCAAGAAAGACTCAAGCATCTAAGATTGGGGATGCCCCGGAAGGCATCCCCTCTATCATCTTCAATCTATCGGTATACCTCACTTGGAACTATATTTCTATTCATCACATAATATGTGTTTTGCCTGGGGCATCATTTAATCTTATTTGGAATTTTTTGCTATTATCCGATGAAGATATAAGCCTAGTGGTGAAGAACTTCAACAAATTCTACAAGAATTGAAGCAAAGAGAAAAGCTCCAACGCAAGGCACTATGAGAAAAGATCATAAAGTCAAGACCATAATTGCTACAATTGTGGAAGACCCGAACGATAATCCAATTAGTGTATGACACCTCACAAGAAAAGAGAAGACTCACCTAGAAGGAAGAGTTGAAGAGATGAATCACCTCATAGAAAGAGGAGGAGTAGAGATGATTGTTATGAACGAAGAACTTTGTCGGTGCAATAAACCCTGGGTTTGTTGCCTAGACTGTGCACTTGCACGAGAACAAGACCACAACACCAAGACTAGATTGGAGCACAAGGGACCAGTCCTTTGTAGGATCCAAGTATAGATCAAGAAGATCAAGAAGAACCAGAGAAACAAGACATTGCTAAAGGGAAAAGCCTCCCTTGCTGGGTAGGCGAGCCTAGCAAGGCCGGGTTTACGCCAGAAGCAAGCCCGAGGGACATCCCGGCAGGCCTGCCGGGGCTTACGGAGGAAGAACCACCTCACCGCACCACCTCATGACGACCCAAGTCATCAATCAGTGCCGTGTCAAGCTCCAAGGTGACTAAGTGGCTGCTATTCACCACTTGGTAGCCACTTCCTACAGAAAATGCCTACAAGTGACACCCGTCCTGCGACATGTCAAGCAAGTAGGTGCAAAGCTGGCAATACTGCCCGATAGGGCCTGCTGGGCGAGCTGTGATGTGACGTCGAGTGGCGTATTTAATGCTCTGTCAGCCTGCAGAGTTAGGTATGATAGCACTGTTTGCTATCTAATCAGTGCATAATGACTGATTTGCCACTATGCTGAGCCCTTTATCTATAAAAGGAGGCCCATGGCAACCATAGAAAGGATTCAGACCTCCTCACACTCATACGCGCGTAGCCGATCTTGCCCCGAGGCAACCATGCCGGGCAAGTGTGCTGCGTTCACCACCATTTTTTCACCATCAATCCACCAAAGCAGGAGTAGGGTTTTACGCCTCACAGCGATCCAAACCTAGGTACAGATTGCCCGTGTGATCTCAACCGTGTTGCTCCACGTTTCTCCGCTCTTTGTGCAACGTGACATCCCCCTAGAGAACCAGAAAGGGACTCTGGGTCCCATAAGTGGTCGTGGTTTCCTACGACAACCTTCTTAAACAAACAAGGAATCATAATGGAAATACAAGTCAATCAAGAGCTACTGTAGAAGAAAACATCAAGCTCATGTTGGTGAATGGGTTTCCGGCTCTGACTCTGACAACCACTCCAAGAGAAGTTACCACTCCGACTCCGACTATAATCAAGATGAAGGTGTTGCCGGACTTGCTCCAGTATCAACCAAGTCCCATAACATATTTGATTCACCAAATGAAGGAATTGGAAGATGCTTCATGGCTAAAGGCCCTAAGGTGTGACACCTCAAGTATCTTGATTTCAATACTGATGAGGATGATTTGCTTGTTGATAATACTAGTGATACGAGCTATAATGAACTTGCTTTTGATTATGATAGTCAAGATGAAACGAGTGACAATGATAAGAAGGACACTGAGTGTCTCAAAAGAACTAAACACTCAGTTAGCTCATGGAACTTCTCAAGAAGATCATAGAGAACTCCTAACAACTCATGAGAAGCTACACTTCGAGAAGCTAAATTTAGAGCAAGAGCATGAGCTTCTTAAGGCAATCAATGATGATCTTCTAAAGAAAAGTTATTCTTACATTGCCAAATGCCTCCTCTTCTCTACTTTTATGCCACAAGTTAAAACTACTCAATCTAGTAAAAATAGTAAGATAGTTTCTTCATCTAGTTATAACAATAACAATGCTAAATCCAATATTGTTGCTCCTAGTAGTTCTCTTGATTCCACTACCCTCTTAGCTAAGTTACACTTGATCTAGAAAACACTTTATTGAAAGGAATTATAGAGAAAGGTGATTACAAGAGCCTTGCTGGGAGTAAGCAATTTGAGGAAAATGTACGCGAGTCAAGAAGACACTGGAAGAATGAAGGTATTGGTTTTGAACAAAAGTTAAATGCCAACGGAGTTGAATGGGAGGAAGATCATTATCCCAAGGTGAAGTTTCGTTCCTCAACAAGAGGAGTATGACCCCACTTCTTTTGAGGGAACACAACCTCAAGATGATCTTCCACCATAAGACCACAAGCTAAAAAGCAAGGACAAGCTTGAAGAAGAGATTGACTCATTTGAAGAAGCACAAGTTCGACTACAACTCTAAGGATTCCCATCAAATTGATGTGGGTCCCAAAGAATAAGAACTAGAGAGTTCTTGAGGGTGGCTCCACCAACAATCTTTACTCATATTCATTTTGGCAAGAACTCGTGCAACCAACTTCAACATCTTGCACTAGTTCATGGAGTCACAAACACTCTTATTGGACAAGGGACAAGGTATTCAATGCATTCATGGACATCATCATATGTTCATTTCACTCAATGTCTATGGATATATTTGTATGTTCCTTGTGGGACTAACCCATGTAGATATTGAAAGTGCAAAACTCAAGGATTGCTCCCAACTCTTGATGGACTACATCAACATTGAGCATCCACATTTACACTATCTATATGAAGTCATCATCAATAAAACCCAAGGTTAGTTCATCCCTCTTTGGGGGACATCACATCTAGGGGTAGAATTTCTCTAAGACTTGAGCTAAAGCAACTCTAATCATGTGAACACATTAATAGTTTATGGAGAAGTGGCAACCCCACTTGTGCTTAAACGATGAGTATGACATATGATCAAATGTTCTCATTTGGCTCCTAAGTCAACATACTCATATATATAGATGACTATATCATTGCCCATTGCATGATAGTTGCTAGAATTGTTTGTGCATGTTTGACACATATTTCATTTGCCATCTTATTGTGTGAGCATGTTGGTATGCATATTTTTCATTCGAGGACATCCATTCGTAGTTTGATTAGGTTTATTTGGCCAAATGGATGTACTAGAATGCCTAAGCACCTTCTCCAGCTATCTATCTCGACTTGCCTAAATTCGTTCTTGCTATATAAAAAAACTTGAACAAGTCTCTTTTGGACCCTCCGGGTGAGGAGCACTCGGAGCCACCGATCCAACTAGGGCGGACCTCCAAAACCTTCAAAGTGATTTTCCGATAGACCAATTCACAACCATCCGCTGTCACCGAAACCACTTGGACTGATCTGATTTTCTATCTCGGAGACACCAATCTGAAATTCTAGGCATCACCCGATTGATGTTCTCATAGCAGTTACTCATCTCGGTTCCACCAATTCGTTTCGCTCGGTCTCACCGACAGCTCATGGGAGATACCGAGTGGTGCACATCGGTCGATCCGAGTCTAAAGTTCTGTAGAACCCTAGCTTGTCGGAGATACCGAAACGCACCTTGGCCACACCGAGTTTGTGTGGCTAAGTGTAACACCCCGGATGTAACTTTACTTATTTGTAACTCCAACCCTTGCCATTTCTGGCTATGTGATATGATATTTCCTTCGTGGTTGGGTTTTTGTCTTCGTTTTACATTTTGTTCATGTCATGCATTTCATCTCATGTCATCATGTGCATCTCATTTGCATTCGTGTTCATCTCATGCATCCGGTCATTTTCCCCGTTGTCCGTTTCACGATCCGACACTCCCACATGCACCCGTTGTGCCCCTCAAATCTCGTTTCGTGAGCGGAATAAAAACGTTCTCGGAATGGGTCGAGATTTGTCGAGTGGCCTAGGTACATCACTGGTAGTGATACATGTACATAATGATACATGTACCCTATGAACTTGCTCTGGCCAAGTTTAGCTTCTTGAACATGTCTACTTTGTGTTGGTTACCTTGTGATGCCATGAAATGCTTTGTGGTGAGTGACTTGAGCTTGCAAAGTTGTTATCATGAATCTGTTCCCGCCATGCTCTGCTTTTCTACTAAGTCACAAACTGTTCATATAACTTGCCATGTTTACATGGGTGCTACCATATTTTCCATGCATTTTTGGTTAAATTTCAGTAAGGGAGTTTTGTTCTATGTCTTCAGTACTAGCATTCCATGCCTTTGTTTGCCATGATATTTTCTTGTAGCATGTTTTTTGCTAGCTCTAAACATTCCGATATGCTGCTGTTTTGACATGCTTAATATGTTCTCTAAGTCTGTGAAGCTGATATCATTTGCATTTTTGCCATCCTATTTTGAGCTTGTTCTAGTGAGTTCTAGCAGGAGCTCAGTGTTCATGATTTGTAGAGATTTATGTTTACTTTAATGCCATGTTCTTTGTTACTATTTTGGACAGTTGTAGCATAGTTTCTTGTTGCGTTCTAAGTGCTATGATGTTGTTAAGCGCAGTTTTGCGTCACTCTTGTTTTGCTTGTCATTTGCAAACCATGCATCCGTTTCCGGTGATCCTTATATCTATTTCGACCGAAGTCACCCCATATTTCCAGCGGAATACTTGGTTTTCCAAGTTGATGCCTTTTCATCTTTTCCCTTCGGAGTACCTATATGCATTGCACATCATACCTTGCACTCCGTGCCATGTCTTGCATCATGTTGCTTGTGCATAGCATCGTGATTGATTGTTGTTCCATTGCTTGTGCTCTTGCTTTGGGTAGAGCCGGGAGACGAGTTCATGAATGAGGAACCTGTTGAGTACGCTAACGAGGAGCAAGCTATCGACAACTCGGAGAACTTTGCAGGCAAGATGACCATTACGCTCGATATCACTTCTATCTTTGCTTGCTAGTTGTTCATTCTATCGCTATGTCGCACTACCTACCACTTTTTTATCATGCCTCCCATATTGCCATGTTAAGCCTCTAACCAACCTTCCTAGAAAAATGTTGTTTGGCTAAGTTACCGCTTTTGCTCAGCCCCTCTTATAGAGTTGCTAGTTGCAGGTGCCTTGCAGGTTGTTCCATGTTGGAACATGGATATGTTGGGATATCACTTTATCTCTTATTTAATTAATGCATCTATATACTTGGCAAAGGGTGGAAGGCTTGGCCTTTTTCTAGGTGTTTTGTTCCACTCTTGCCGCCTTAGTTTCTGTCATACCGGTGTTATGTTCCTTGATTTTGCGTTCCTTAGGCGGTTGGGGTTATGGGACCCCCTTGACAGTTCGCTTTGAATAAAACTCCTCCAGCAAGGCCCAACCTTGGTCTTACATTTGCCTAACAACCTATAACTTTCCCTTGGGGTTGCAAACCCGAGGGTCATCTTTATTTTAACCCCCCCCCCTCGTGCCAGTGCTCCTCTAAGTGTTGGTCCGAACCGGGCAGCCTGCGGGGCCACCTCGGGGAAACTTGAGGGTTGGTTTTACTTGTAGCTTGACCTATCCGGTGTGCCCTGAGAAGGAGATATGTGAATCTCCTATCGGGATTTGTCGGCACATTCGGGCGGTCTTTCTAGTCTTGTTTTACCATTGTTGAAATGTCTTGTAATCGGGATTCCAAGACTGATCGGGTCTTTTCGGGAGAAGGAATATCCTTCGTTGATCGTGAAATCTTGTGATGAGCTAAGTTGGGACACCCCTGCAGGGTATAAACTTTCGAGAGCCGTGCCCACGGTTATGTGGTAGATGGGAATTTGTTAATATCCGGTTGTAGAGAACTTGACACTTCATCTAATTAAAATGAATCAACCGCGTGTGTAGCCGTGATGGTCTCTTTTCACCGGAGTCGGGGAAGTGAACACGGTTTGGGTTATGTTTGGATGTAAGTAGTTTCCGGATCACTTCTTGATCACTTATATCTTTAAGACCGTTGCGTAGCTCTCATCTTACTCTTATTTGCACATGTTAGCCACCATATTTGCTTAGCGCTTGCTGCAACTCCATCTCATTACCTAATCCTACCCATAAGCTTAAATAGTCTTGATCTCGCAGGTGTGAGATTGCTGAGTCCTCGCGACTCACACATACTACCAAAACAAATGCAAGTGCCAATGATACCAGTGCAGGTGATGCTACCGAACTCAAGTGGGAGTTTGACGAGGACCTTGGTCGTTACTACGTGTCTTTTCTTGATGATCAGTAGTGGAGCCCAGTTGGGACGATCGGGGATCTTGAGTTGGGTTATCTTCTTTTTCATTTGGTTGTCCGTAGTCGGACTATGAGTGTACTCTGATGATGTATGAACTTATTTGAATATTGTGTGACGTAGAAAGTGTAAGCCAACTCTATTTATCCCTTTCTCGTTCATTACATGGGATGTTGTGAAGATGACCCTTCTTGCGACAAAATCACTATGCGGTTATGCCTCTAAGTAGTGCCTCAACACGTGGGAGCCATAGCTACATCATGGGTGTTACACTAAGTCTCTGTTACAACTTTGGTGCTCCCGAGACTATCTAATCGGAATTTCCGAAATCATTTATTTGAAAACCTAAAACTAATTTTTGTACTCAAAAGTTTGTCAAAATGTTGTGTTTTTGTGATGCTTATCTATTCCACTATACCACATCTACTTCACAGGTGTCAGTATGTCAGATGCCAGTGACAACCAAAATAGGTCAGAGGAGCAGGGTGTTGATCTAAGTGCAGGCTCTAGTCCTGAAGAAAGCTACTATGAGGGAGAGAGAAGTTATCCCGATTTGCCAAAGGAAACCACCAGGACCAAAAACAAGAACAATTCTAATGATGAGGATGACAACTTTGTTGGAGAAGAAGTCACCTCAAAGTAGCCAAAGAAATTTGTGCTAGCCAGGGAGTATGGTACTGCTACAAGTACTAGGCCAGCTGCAAGCAAATACATGGCTAAGGCAGCAGGTGCAAATAGGAAGGAAAGAAAAATGCTTGTTCATGTTTTTGGCAGATGTCCATCTATGTATGAAGATCCAGATAAGCATAAGAGGAAGAGACAACTGCTAATACACCTCGTGCCAGGCAGCCCAAGCTCATGGTTGATGCTACGAAGACTGTAGCCACCTCCAAGTCTAAGCCTAAACCTCCTGCTTCCAAGCCCAAAGGGAAGACCATCAGAAACATCTCTACTGCTAAGAAGAACAAGGCCCCAATGCCTGAGAGAGAAGAACAAGAGGATGATGGCACAATGCTTATGAAGCTGAGACCCAAATTGCTTGAACACAATGACACACATGAAGTTGTTGAAAATATGAAGAAGAGGAAAGATAAAGGACTGAGGAAATGGAGAGAGTCTGAACCCTACTCCATCAGATGGAGGACTATTGTAGATTATGGTTTCTACACCAAAAACAACAAGATTTCTATGAGAAAGGGTTGCTTGACAAGAAATCCATAGTCAGCGACATGAAGTGGGTGGACTGGAAGTATATTGATCTGCATGAGGATAACTTTGTCAGGCCCGTGGGGCCATGGGTACTCAGGGCCGTCTCCCCGCAGCCCAGGAAGCTGCAGGCCCGCTAGAACCTCAGTAGAAAGACCCTCATGAGGACCCTACTGATAGAGTCCAGGATTAGGGGGTCCTCGGGTGTTCGAACTACTTAATCTGGGCCTGACTGATGGGCCGCGAAGATACAAGGCTGAAGACCTTCCCCCGTGTCCGAGTAGGACTCTCCTATGCGTGGATGGCAAGATTGGTGTTCGGATATCTAATTTCCTTCCTCTGCAAACCTAATCTTTACAACCCTAGGCCCCTCTCATGTATATATAAACTAGAGGGTTTAGTCCGTAGAGGCGATCTGAATTCATACAAGCTAGACATCTAGGGTTTATCCACTTCGATCTCCAAGTAGATCAACTCTTGTAACCCCTATACTCATCAAATATAATCACGAAGGACATAGGGTTTTACCTCCATTAATAGGGCCCAAACCTAGGTCAACATCGTGTCCCCTTTGTCCTCTTTTACCTTCGATCCTCAAATGCATAGTTAGGGACCCCCAACCCGAGATCGGCCGGTTTTGACACCAACATTGGTGCTTTCATTGAGACTTCCACGGTGTCATCGGTGGAAGGTTCGATGGCTTGCTCGATCATCAATAACGATGATGTTTCCAGGAAACTTTCTCCCCTGGTCAACGTTTTGTGTTTGGTGGCTTTGCTCTAGGTGCCAATTCAGTTGGCCACCTTTCTCCCTTGGTCAACTTTCTCCCCTGGTCAACATAATGATAGCTATGCACCTGGTCATCAGATCAGGTTCGAAATCCTAAACTATGTTGCTGATATCCGAGGAGACTTGATCTTCAAAGGGTTCACGGCCTCGATTACTATTCCCGTCTTCAAGAAGGAAACCCTTTGGATCCATCATCAGGCACCGTTCAAGGATCAACTATCATTCCCGCCCTGGCCTTAGATACAGGGCAGACTATCTTGTCCGAAGACAGGAGTATTAACCCCACCGGACTCTCTCCTACTACGGAGCTTCCTGCCGGAGACCCAGAGGCGATTATATTACCAGCTTGGAATCAAACAAGACTCTCCCTATCATTGGGGAGCAGAACCTACCTCTGGATATTAACTCTGAGCTCTCAAGATCTGCGTCCATTGAGGATGGCCAGGTAGCGTTTACCATGTCAAGCTCTACGGGTCCCCGGTTTCCCGTCCAGCCATCGCTCCTAAATGAGGCTCTCGACTTAATGCGATCTCTCGCCATTACGGAAGTATCACCTCCGAACCACGCCCAACCCGGACTAGGGGCTGAGAGCGGGGAATTTTGCGCCCCACCCACCACACATTTGATAGACACTTTCGAGGACTTAACCAACATGCTAGATTACGCCTCTGAAGACATCGACGGTATGGACAACGATGCCGGAGACGAACCAGGACAAAACCCGCCATTCACCAGGCGCTGGATAGCCACTTCCACTTATGACGTGTACATGGGGGATATCCTAGAAAAGAAGGATGACGACAACGATAACAACCCGACCGAGGACAAGCCTGTCGAGGCACCATCAAAACGCCAACGTCAGCGGCGCCGCTCAAAATTGCGTCACGAAAAGGAAAGCAATACTGCCACCAGAGATAACAACACTTTGGATGACGCCGACGACCCCAAAGACCCCGTCGAGCCTCCGTCTAGGCAGGATGAATGGGAGGAGGGACAAGTTAACCCCGACGAACCCATCCGGAATGAGGATTCGGAGGATAGTAACTATCTACCGGTCTCCGAGGAGGATGTCAGCCTTGGCCACGAAGACTTCATCATGCCAAAGGAACCCCTCGAGCAAGAGCGCTTCAAGCGACAACTAATCGCCACTGTGAGGAGCCTAAAAATAAATATCAATAGCTTCAGGACGAAGAAGATATGCTCAACGATAGATGGACCAAGGTCCTGGCTGCTAAAGAATATGGCCTTCAGCGCCCAATAAAGAGTTATCCGAAATGTAGGCTACTACCACAATTCGACGATGAGGCCCTTGAGCCAGTACCGTCAAGATATAGTCACGCTGACGAACTAGGCCGACCACCATGTGGACGATACAAAGCTGCTGCTTATGCCGAACATTAGCCCGCACCACCTCGCCGTCGAGGCAAAGATGTAGCGGCTCAAGGCTATACCTACGACCTCCGTCAGGACCTAGATAATAGAGGTGGTCAGACTAGTTCAAATCTACGGATCAAGGGGACACGCTCCAACAGGAGACGACCTCCATCAAGCTTGGCGCAATAAGCTATAACACCCACGATGCGGCTATATCTCCCACGTGTCGGAGCACAACTTCGAGGCATAACCGCATAGTAGACATGTCGCAAGAGGGGTAATCTTTACACATCCCATGTACTGAGTAAGAAAGGGATAAAGAGTTGGCTTACAATCGCCACTTCACACAAAACATAAATATAGCATTATATCATCCAGAAACTATCAAGGTCCGACTACGGAACCAAATAAAGTAAGACAACCCCTAATGCAAAAGATCCCCGGTCGCCCCGACTGGGCTCCACTACTGATCAACTGGAAAACGAAACAACACAACAAACACGATCTTCACCGAGCTCCCACTTGAGCTTGGTTGCGTCACCTGCACTGGTATCATCGGTACTTGCAACTGTTTGGAAGTATCTGTGAGCCACGGGGACTCAGCAATCTCACACCCGCGAGATCAAGACTATTTAAGCTTATGGGTAGGATAGAGTAATGAGGTGGAGCTGCAGCAAGCACTAGCATATATGGTGGCTAACTTACGCAAATAAGAGCGAGAAGAGAAGCAAAGCAACGGTCGTGAACTAGAAGTGATCAAGAAGTGATACTGAAACTACTTATGTTCAAGCATAACACAAGAACCGTGTTTACTTCCCGGACTCCGCCGGGAAGAGACCATCACATCTCAGGGCACAAGACATTTCCCGATCAGACTCGGAATCCCGGTTACAAGACATTTCGACAATGGTAAAACAAGACCAGCAAAGCTGCCCGAATGTGCCGACAAATCCCGATAGGAGCTTCATATATCTCGTTCTCAAGGCACACCAGATGAGCAAGATGTAGGGTTGGCATAGACCCTGGTTGCCTAGGGGGCGCCGGACATCGCTCAGGTTGGACCAACACTTAGCGAAGCACTGGCGTGAGGGGGTTAAAACAAAGATGACCCTCGGGCTCCAAAAACCCAAGGGAAAAAGGCTAGGTGAGGAAAATGTAAAGCCAAGGTTGGGCCTTGCTAGAGGAGTTTTATTCAAAGCAAACTGTCAAGGGGTTCCCATAACACCCAACCGTGTAAGGAACGCAAAATCAAGGAACATAACACCGGTATGATGGAAACTAGGGTGGCAAGAGTGGAACAAAACATCAGGCATAAGGCCGAGCCTTCCACCCTTTACCAAGTACATAGATGCATTAATTAAAATAAGAGATATTGTGGTATCCCAACATATCCATGTTCCAACATGGAACAAACTTCAGCTTCACCTGCAACTAAGAACGCTATAAGAGGGGCTGAGCAAAAGCGGTAACATAGGCAAACAATGGTTTGCTAGGAAAGGTGGGTTTGAGGCTGAACATGGCGATAGGGGAGGCATGATAAAGCAAGTGGTAGGTATCGCGGCATAGCAATAGAGCGAGCAACTAGCAAGCAAAGATAGAAGTGATTTCAAGGGTATGGTCATCTTGCCTGAGATCCCGCAAGGAAGAAGAACGAGTCCATGAAGAAGACAAACGGACGTACTCGAACAAATCCTCACAAACGTGACTTAACGGAACCAACCCGAAGAAGCACATCGGAAAGAAGCAAACAACATGGTAAACAACCATCGCATCAACATGGCATGATGCACAACCAAAGTATGATGCATGTCCGATTTAATGAAGCATGGCATGGCAAAGTTAACAAACAACACTACAAGTTAAGTGGAGCTCAATATGCAACGAGTTGCATATTGACGGAACACCACATTCAAGTTATTCTGTTCGATCTTGTTTACGTACCCAGCAATTTTAAATGGTGATTAACATGGCAAGAAGTAAAGCAAAGTAAAACTACCTACCTAGGCAAGTTTAAATGAGGCCGGAACAACAAGCAACAAGTCCGGAAAATCCTCATGTGCATATTTAAGGATTTGGTACTGTTCTGCCCTAAACACAATTTTAGTGTTGTTAAACATGCAAAGTGAGTGAACCAAGTTAAACTAGGCATTTTCTACCCCATTTACATATAAAGTTTATTAGGTTTGGAGCTACGGTTATTTAGTTATGAATTAAATCATTTTAACATGGCATAGGAGCAAATTTAACCAAACAACATTTTAAACATTTAAAACATGGATGAAAGTTGCATATTATGAAACTAGACACAATTCTAAGCATTTTACATGTAAAGTTTGTTTTAATCCAAGCTACGGTTGATTAGTTAGGATATGCATGAAGTTTAGTGGCCTACAAAACTGCAATTCCCTGGATAACAGCTAAATTCGTCCCGAGGAAAAAACACTATATGGGCCAAATCTTGTTGGCCTTACAGGAAGAGGGGATCTGGAGGGGCTGCTCACATCGGGCCTTGGCCCAGCTGGTGGAGAGGGGAGGCCTACAGGGGCGTGCAGCAGGGCTTCGGGATCTGACTGGAGAGGCCTGGGCCTCAGCGCCCTGCTGGACCGCGACGAGGCACAAGGCTAGGCCGGCCTAGGCACTCGATCGGGAAACACCAGCGGCTGGTCAACATGCAGGGGCGCACGTACGGGCGGATCGAGCAAGCAGCAACGCTGTTCGTCCTCCTTGGTCGAGGCCGAGGCGAAACAGGGGATGACGGGAGGGCTTGAGCGGAGGAAGGAGGTACGGCGGGGGAGCGGGTCTTGGCGCACGGAGGAGGTCCTATATGAGGTGGCCGTCCGGTAATGACGTGGGGGAAGGGGACACAGTGCTGGTGCAGGAGCTCCAGCGGCTTGATCCCGGCGAAGTCCGGCAGCGACGTCGAGGCCTTGAGGTGGAGCAGAGGCGAGATCTTGGCGCGGGCGAGCAAGACAGCAGGGAGGCTGGAGACGTCGGGTCCGAGGCCGGGGCCGGAGGAACTTAATGCCGGCGATGACGGAGCTTCCGCGGGCGGCCATGGCATATCCCACTCGTTCCCTGTGAAGAGACAGAGAGGGTGAGGCGAGAGAGATGAGAGATTTTGAGAGAGCGGCACGGGGTGGAAGGGAGCAGGGCACGGCCTGGTGGCGCTGGTTGCCGGCAGCGGTGGCGCAAGGGGACGAGGCCGAGCGCTCCTGCTCGGGGCCTCGAGCAGCTACACGATCCATTCGGGGTCGAGGGAAGAAGTGGCTTGCGCTGGTTGGTGGGCTGGATCAGGCGGCGGCGCAATGGGATTGATGGGACAAGGCTCCTAGGATCTAGGGTTAGGCAATATATATAGCAAGGTTTTTTGGTCAGTGGCTAATCGGACGCTCCGATTAAAATCAAACGATCGAGATAAATAGGTTGGGGAGTCCAATTAAGAAAACAGAGATGTTTTGTAGACGTTTGGGGATAATCCGGACACAACGGTAGCGACAGTCCAAGTCGGGTTCGGGACAACTTTCGGATGCACGCGCGAGGAGGGCCGCGGGCTGACGAGAGAGGTTAGGATGGACCTGGCGGTAGGTAGTGGACTGTGTAGACGGTCTAGAGAGGAAAGAGAGGGAAAGCCTGGCAATAGTTTTCAGAGACCGAAAACGCCCGATGGTTTGACCGACTATATTGTCGCTATAGTTATCCGTTAGGCTATCAAACGAACTCCGAATGCGATGAAACTTGGCAGGCGGCCTATCTACACTATAATAAGACCGCATGCCAACTTTCAACCCATTCCGGTTACATTTTCCGGCCACTTATAAAATAATATTTCGGACGTGCCGCGGGCGCGTGCAAGTGTGTCTGGGCTCAGAACGGACAACGAACGGAACTGGGGAACCCGGACAGATGCAAGTTTTGAAAACAAGATGATGTAATGCACATGATGACAATGCAATATGAAACATGCAAGCAAGTGACATGGCAATGACAACGAACAACTGGAAGACACCTGGCGCATCGGTCTCGGGGCGTTACATAAGCATAACCAAACTTGGGCTGAAAACTACACACGGATGTCATCTGAACTCCGTCATGACGTTGCCCGATACAGAGGCGCCGCACACCCCTTGTGCTTCACCAATGAGGTAATGCAACACCAGTTTCCAAAAGATTTTAAACCCGTAAACATTGAAGCATACGATGGAACGAAGGATCCCGATGTATGGATTGAAGACTTTCTTCTCCACATTCACATGGCTCGCCGTGATGATTTACACGCCATCAAATACCTCCCCCTAAAGCTAAAAGGACCAGCACGACACTGGTTAATTATCCTACCGAGAATTCTATTGGTAGTTGGGAAGATTTGGAGGATGCCTTTTGAGACAACTTCCAAGGTACTTATGTCCGACCACCAGACGCCTATGACCTTAGTCATACAGTCAAGCAACCTGGAAAGCCAGCCCGCAATCTCTGGACTCGGTTCTTAATTAAAAAGAAAAAAATCGTCGACTATCCGGATGCCGAAGCCCTAGCGGCCTTTAAACACAGCGTCCGCGGTGAATGGCTCGCCGAACACCTCGTTCAAGAAAAACCGAAGTCTATGGCAGCCCTTACCGCACTCATGACCCACTTTTGCACGGGATAAGATAGCTGGTTAGCTCATAGAAGTGACAGCACCAGCGACCCTTGAGTCTCCGAAGCCAGGGATGGCAACGAACGACCACGACATAACAAACATAAGCATCGGAACAACAATGAAGAAACGGAGGATATGGTAGTCAATGTCGGATTCAGTGGCTCTAAACCCGGTCAGCCGAAGAAACCATTCAAAGGAAATAGGGATGGTCCACCCAATTTGGAGAAAATACTCGACCAACCATGCCAAATTCATTGCACCCCAGACAAGCCTGCAAATCATTCCAATAGAAACTGTTGGGGCTTTAAACAGGCCGGTAAGTTAAATACCGAACAGAAGGGAAATGAGCCACCAAGCGAGGACGATGATGCTCCTCACCCACCAAACACAGGGGGATAGAAGAAATTTCCTCCTGAGGTGAAAACAGTACATATGATATATGTGATGCATATCCCAAAGACGGAGCTCAAAAGCACACTAAGGGACGTCTACACCGTAGAGCCTGTCGCCCCAAAATTTAACCCATGGTCGGCTTGTTCGATCACCTTCGATCGCAGGGATCACCCGACCAGTATCCACCATGGAGGTTCGGCAGCCCTAGTCCTCGATCCAATCATTGATGGATCCCATCTCACCCGAGTCCTTATGGAAGGCGGCAGGAGTCTTAACCTGATCTATCAAGACACTGTCCATAAAATGGATATTGACCCGTCAACAATTAAGCCTAGTAATACAACCTTTAAGGGGGTGATACTCGGCGTGGAGGCCCATTGCACGGGTTCATTAACATTGGAAGTAGTCTTCGGTTCACAAAATAACTTCCAAAGCGAAGACTTGATCTTCCACATTGTCCCCTTTCGCAGTGGTTATCACACACTGCTCGGACGCACTGCCTTCGCCCGGTTCAATGCAGTCCCGCACTATGCTTACTTAAAGCTCAAGATGCCCGGACCGCGCAACATTATCACAGTCAATGAAAACATGGAGCACTCCCTCCGTACTAAGGAGCATACTGCGGCCCTTGCAGTCGGGGTACAGAGCGGCCTCATCAAGCCGAACACTTCACCAGCCATCAATCCCCCGTACACTGTTAAACGAGTCTGGCCTACTCTAAGAGAACGATAGCTCGGTGGATCCAGAGTTGGACTAGTAGTTCGGCCTCCGTCGATCGCCCCATCTAACCGCAGCATATGTATCACGTGTGCATAACTACACACTTAAAATACCTTGGGCAACGACGGAGGCACACTGCGGACAAGGCCTATAGTGCGGCTCAACCCTATTTGGACCTCAACCCTTTTTTCCTTCCTTTTTTCCTTATATTATAGGTTCGTTAAAACCTAATCACCTTACGGTCGTACATAGGGCTCTTTCATCAGGCACCTTTTATATAAACGATCGTCGATTTGTCCTCTGAAAGGTCTTGCACCAAGGCGACAGCGGTGCAGACATGCGGCAGGGTGTCAATGGGATCTTTAAGAATACCTTTTCTTTTTAGGCCCTGTATACAGCTTCCCCTTGTTTATAAATTCTCAGCATGTAAAATAGCATAGATGTTTACGGCATTATCTGTAATAACACGTTTTGATGTATCAACCAGATTATAATGGAAGCAGTTTTTTGCCAACCCCTGTTCGGTGTTGGTTTACTTTATAATCTGTATTTCCTCTTTGCTTCAGATTACCATATATACTTTGGTACCGCTTAAATGTCGGGGGCTCTATTCGGCCATGTATATTTTCAAAATTCTGAACACTTCTAGAGTATACTTCAGCATCCCGAATATTGCATTATATGCAACAGCTCCGAATCCTGTCTTTGGTCAATAGTTGGGTTGCCCGGCTCCTGTGATTACCACCTTACGTTCTGCTTGTTCAGCTAAGGTAGTAAAGGGAGAACTACTATGATTGTGTCTCTGGATAGTCCAGTCAAACACCTCAGTAGAGAAAGCCAAAAACTGACTATTATGATATGGCGAGAGCTGGTCAGCGATTCGATGACTTGCTACAAATGTTTTGCGATTTACTCCGTATATATGAAGCACTGGCCTTATCCCACTCATGCACCTAAGGCATCCTTGTTCGCATAGACGCATACGCACCAGGGCCTAGTACTTAGCCCCACTGTCAAACTCCTAGGGCTAAGTGAAAGTAATAAAGCCGAATAGTCTGATTGCCCGGTTCGCTACGTGGACACCTCCTTTATGGACCAAGATGTTGGGTCAAGTATGATCGCACGCTATCCCGAAGACCCTTGTAGTATCTACGTGGGGGCTGAAGCCAACGACTGGCAAAATTTCTGAATTAAAAACGATCGCACAAGAGGAAAATAATTTAACATAAAGGCATAACTATATTACAAGCCTTGGTTCACAAAACAAAGTCTGGATAACCATAATACTGTTGGAAATATGCCCTAGAGGCAATAATAAAAGTATTATTATATTTCATTGTTCATGATAATTGTCTTGTATTCATGCTATAACTGTATTATCCGGAAATCGTAATACACGTGTGAATACTTAGACCACACTATGTCCCTGGTAAGCCTCTAGTTGACCAGCCCGTTGTGATCAACAGATAGTCATGGTTTCCTGACTATGGACATTGGATGTCATTGATAACGGGATCACATCATTAGGAGAATGATGTGATGGACAAGACCCAATCCTAAGCATAGCATAAAAGATCGTGTAGTTCGTTTTGCTAGAGCTTTGCAAGTGTCAAGTATCTCTTCCTTCGACCATGAGATCGTGTAACTCCCGGATACCGTAAGAATGCCTTGGGTGTGCCAAACGTCACAACGTAACTGTGTGACTATAAAGTTGCATTACAGGTATCTCCGAAAGTAGCTGTTGGGTTGACACGGATCGAGACTGGGATTTGTCACTCCGTATGACGGAGAGGTATCTCTGGGCCCACTCGGTAATGCATCATCATAATGAGCTCAAAGTGACCAAGGTGTTGGACATGGGATCATGCATTACGGTACGAGTAAAGTGACTTGCCGGTAACGAGACTGAACAAGGTATTGGGATACCGACGATCAAGTCTCGGGCAAGTAACATACCGATTGGCAAAGGGAATTGTATACAGGGTTTGATCGAATCCTCGACATAGTGGTTCATCCGATGACAACATCGAGGAGCATGTGGGAGCCATCATGGGTATCCAGATCCCGCTGATGGTTATTGACTAAGAGAGTCTCGGTCATGTCTACATGTCTCCCGAACCCGTAGGGTCTACACACTTAAGGTTCAGTCACGCTAGGGTTGTAGGGATATGTATATGCAGTAACCCGAATGTTGTTCGGAGTCCCGGATGAGATCCCGGACGTCACGAGGAGTTCCGGAATGGTCCGGAGGTAAAGATTTATATATGGGAAGTCCTGTTTCGGGCATCGGGACAAGTTTCGGGGTTATCGGTATTGTACCGGGACCACCGGAGGGGTCCCGGGGGCCCACCGGGTGGGGCCACCCATCCCCGGGGGCCACATGGGCTGTAGGGGGTGCGCCTTGGCCTACATGGGCCAAGGGCACCAGCCCCACAAGGCCCATGCGCCTAGGGTTTCCAAGGGGGAGGAGTCCTACTAGTGGAAGGCACCTCCTAGGTGCCTTGGGGGGGAGGGAATCCCCCTTGGCCGCCGCACCCCCTAGGAGATTTGATCTCCTAGGGCCGGCCACCCCCCCTTGGCACCCCTATATATAGTGGGGGGAGAGGAGGGACTTCATACCTTGTGCCCTGGCCTTTGGTTGCCTCCTTCTCCCTCCCCAACACCTCCTCCAACTCCATAGCGCTTAGCGAAGCTCTGCCGGAGTACTGCAGCTCCAACAACACCACGCCGTCGTGCTGCTGCTGGTGCCATCTCCCTCAACCTCTCCTCCCTTCCTTGCTGGATCAAGAAGGAGGAGACGTGGCTGTTTCTGTACGTGTGTTGAACGCGGAGGTGCCGTCCGTTCGGCGCAGGTCATCGGTGATTTGAATCACGTCGAGTACGACTACATCATCACCTTGCAAGCTTCCGCACGCAATCTACAAGTGGTATGTAGATGCAAACTCTCTCCCTAGACTTGTTGCTTAGATGAACTCATAGATGGATCTTGGTGAAACCGTAGGAAAAATTTTAATTTTCTGCAACGTTCCCCAACAGTGGCATCATGAGCTAGGTCTATGCGTAGTTCTCTTTGCACGAGTAGAACACAACTTTGTTGTGGGCGTGGATTTTGTCATCTTACTTGCCTCTACTAGTCTTTTCTTGCTCAACGGTATTGTGGGATGAAGCGGCCCGGACCAACCTTACACGTACGCTTACGTGAGACCGGTTCCACCGACTGACATGCACTAGTTGCATAAGGTGGCTGGCGGGTGTCTGTCTCTCCCACTTTAGTTGGAGCGGAATCGATGAACAGGGCCCTTATGAAGGGTAAATAGAAGTTGACAAAATCACGTTGTGGTGATTCGTAGGTAAGAAAACGTTCTTGCTAGAACCCAATTGCAGCCACGTAAAAGATGCAACAACAATTAGAGGACGTCTAACTTGTTTTTGCAGCGATTGATCATGTGATGTGATATGGCCAGAAGTTGTGATGAATGATGAATTGTGATGTATGAGATCATGTTCTTTGTAATAGGATTCACGACTTGCATGTCGATGAGTATGACAACCGGCAGGAGCCATAGGAGTTGTCATTATTTTTGTATGACCTGCGTGTCATTGAATTACGTCATGTAAACTACTTTACTTTATTGCTAAACGTTAGTCATAGAAGTAGAAGTAGTCGCTGGCGTGACAACTTCATGAAGACACGATGATGGAGATCATGATGATGGAGATCATGGTGTCAAGCCGGTGACGAGATGATCATGGAGCCCCGAAGATGAAGATCAATGGAGCTACATGATATTGGCCATATCATGTCACAAATATAATTGCATGTGATGTTTATTATGTATTATGCATCTTGTTTACTTAGGACGACGGTAGTAAATAAGATGATCCCTTATAAAATTTCAAGAAGTGTTCTCCCCTAACTGTGCACCGTTGCTACAGTTCGTCGTTTCTAAGCACCACGTGATGATCGGGTGTGATGGATTCTTACGTTCACATACAACGGGTGTAAGACAGTTTTACACAGCGAAAACACTTAGGGTTAACTTGACGAGCCTAGCATGTACAGACATGGCCTCGGAACACGGAGACCGAAAGGTCGAACACGAGTCGTATGGAAGATACGATCAACATGAAAATGTTCACCGACGATGACTAGTCCGTCTCACGTGATGATCGGACACGGGCTGGTCGACTCGGATCGTGTAACACTTAGATGACTAAAGGGATGTCTAATCTAAGTGGGAGTTCATAATTTGATTAGAACTTTATTATCATGAACATAGTCTAAAACCTTTGCAAATATGTCTTGTAGATCAATGGCCAACGCTAATGTCAACATGAACTTCAACGCGTTCCTAGAGAAAACCAAGCTGAAAGATGATGGCAGCAACTATACGGACTGGGTCCGGAACCTGAGGATCATCCTCATAGCTGCCAGGAAACAATATGTCCTAGAAGGACCGCTAGGTGACGCTCCCGTCCCAGAGAACCAAGACATTATGAATGCTTGGCAAACTCGCGCTGATGATTACTCCCTCGTTCAGTGCGGCATGCTTTACAGCTTAGAACCGGGGCTCCAAAAGCGTTTTGAGCATCACGGAGCATATGAGATGTTCGAAGAGCTGAAACTAGTTTTTCAAGCTCATGCCCGGGTCGAGAGATATGATGTCTCCGACAAGTTCTACAGTTGTAAGATGGAGGAAAACAGTTCTGTCAGTGAGCACATCCTGAAGATGTCTGGGTTGCACAACCGTATGACCCAGCTAAACATTAACCTCCCAGATGAGGCGGTCATTGACAGAATCCTCCAGTCGCTCCCACCAAGCTACAAAAGCTTTGTGATGAACTACAACATGCAAGGAATGGAAAAGACCATTCCTGAATTGTTCTCGATGCTGAAGTCAGCAGAGGCTGAAATCAAGAAAGAACATCAAGTGTTGATGGTCAATAAGACCACTAAGTTCAAGAAGGGCAAGGGTAAGAAGAACTTCAAGAAGGACGGCAAAGATGTTGCCGCGCCTGGTAAGCCAGTTACCGGGAAGAAGTCAAAGAATGGACCCAAGCCTGAGACTGAGTGCTTTTATTGCAAGGGGAAGGGTCACTGGAAGCGGAACTGCCCCAAATACTTAGCGGATAAGAAGGCCGGCAACACCAAAGGTATATTTGATATACATGTGATTGATGTGTACCTTACCAGTAATCGTAGTAACTCCTGGGTATTTGATACCGGTGCCGTTGCTCATATTTGTAACTCACAGCAGGAGCTGCAGAATAAACGGAGACTGGCAAAGGACGAGGTGACGATGCGCGTCGGGAATGGTTCCAAAGTCGATGTGATCGCCGTCGGCACGCTGCCTCTACATTTACCTACGGGATTAGTTTTGAACCTCAATAAATGTTATTTAGTGCCAAGTTTGAGCATGAACATTGTATCTGGATCTCGTTTAATACGAGATGGCTACTCATTTAAGTCTGAGAATAATGGTTGTTCGATTTATATGAGAGATATGTTTTATGGTCATGCTCCGATGGTCAATGGTTTATTCTTAATGAATCTCGAGCGTAATATTACACATGTTCATAGTGTAGATGCCAAAAGATTTAAAGTTGATAACGATAGTCCCACATACTTGTGGCACTGCCGCCTTGGTCACATTGGTGTCAAGCGCATGAAGAAGCTCCATGCTGATGGACTTTTAGAGTCTCTTGATTATGAATCATTTGACACGTGCGAACCCTGCCTCTTAGGTAAAATGACCAAGACTCCGTTCTCCGGAACAATGGAGCGAGCAACCAACTTGTTGGAAATCATACATACCGATGTGTGCGGTCCAATGAGCGTTGAGGCTCGCGGAGGATATCGTTATGTTCTCACTCTCACAGATGACTTGAGTAGATATGGGTATGTCTACTTAATGAAACACAAGTCTGAGACCTTTGAAAAGTTCAAGGAATTTCAGAATGAGGTGGAGAATCAACGTGACCGAAAGATAAAATTCTTACGATCAGATCGTGGAGGAGAATACTTAAGTCACGAATTTGGTACACACTTAAAGAAATGTGGAATCGTTTCACAGCTCACGCCGCCTGGAACACCTCAGCGAAACGGTGTGTCCGAACGTCGTAATCGCACTCTATTGGATATGGTGCGGTCTATGATGTCTCTTACCGATTTACCGCTATCATTTTGGGGATACGCTCTAGAGACAGCTACATTCACTTTAAATAGGGCACCGTCTAAATCCGTTGAGACGACACCGTATGAATTATGGTTTGGAAAGAAACCTAAGCTGTCGTTTCTAAAAGTTTGGGGATGCGAAGCTTATGTCAAGAAACTTCAACCTGAAAAGCTCGAACCAAAGTCGGAAAAATGCGTATTCATAGGATACCCTAAGGAAACTATAGGGTATACCTTCTACTTAAGATCCGAAGGCAAGATCTTTGTTGCCAAGAACGGATGCTTTCTGGAGAAAGAGTTTCTCTCGAAAGAAGTAAGTGGGAGGAAAGTAGAACTCGATGAAGTACTACCTCTTGAGCGGGATAGTGACGCAGCACAGGAAACCATTCCTGTGATGCCCACACCAACTGAAGAGGAAAACCATGATGATGATCAAGGTACTTCGGATCAAGTTACTGCTGAACTTCGTAGGTCCACAAGGACACGTTCCGCACCAGAGTGGTACGGCAACCCTGTCCTGGAAATCATGTTGTTAGACAACAATGAACCTTCGAACTATGAAGAAGCAATGACGGGCCCGGATTCCAACAAATGGCTTGAAGCCATGAAATCCGAGATAGAATCCATGTATGAAAACAAAGTATGGACTTTGACAGACTTGCCCGATGATCGGCGAGCGATAGAAAACAAATGGATCTTTAAGAAGAAGACGGACGCGGATGGTAATGTTACCATCTATAAAGCTCGACTTGTCGCTAAGGGTTATCGACAGGTTCAAGGCATTGACTACGACGAGACATTCTCTCCCGTAGCGAAGCTAAAGTCCGTCCGAATCATGTTAGCAATTGCCGCATACTATGATTATGAGATATGGCAGATGGACGTCAAAACAGCATTCCTTAACGGGCATCTTAAGGAAGAACTGTATATGATGCAGCCGGAAGGTTTTGTCGATCCTCAGAACGCTAACAAAGTATGCAAGCTCCAGCGATCCATTTATGGACTGGTGCAAGCATCTCGGAGTTGGAACATTCGCTTTGATGAGATGATCAAAGCGTTTGGGTTTATGCAGACTTATGGAGAAGCCTGCGTTTACAAGAAAGTGAGTGGGAGCTCTGTAGCATTTCTCATATTATATGTAGATGACATACTCCTGATGGGAAATAATATAGAATTTCTGGACAGCATTAAGGCCTACTTGAATAAGTGTTTTTCAATGAAGGACCTTGGAGAAGCTGCTTATATATTAGGCATCAAGATCTATAGAGATAGATCGAGACGCCTCATAGGTATTTCACAAAGTACATACCTTGATAAGATTTTGAAGAGATTCAGAATGGATCAGTCCAAGAAGGGGTTCTTGCCTATGTTACAAGGTATGAGACTGAGCTCAGCTCAGTCACCGACCACGGCAAAAGATAAAGAAGAGATGAGTGTCATCCCCTATGCTTCAGCCATAGGATCTATTATGTATGCCATGCTGTGTACCAGACCCGATGTAAACCTTGCCGTAAGTTTGGTAGCAAGATACCAAAGTAATCCCGGCAAGGAACACTGGACAGCGGTCAAGAATATCCTGAAGTACCTGAAAAGGACAAAGGACATGTTTCTCGTTTATGGAGGAGACGAAGAGCTCGTCGTAAAGGGTTACGTCGACGCTAGCTTTGACTCAGATCCGGATGACTCTAAGTCACAAACCGGATACGTGTATATGTTGAATGGTGGAGCAGTAAGCTGGTGCAGCTGCAAGCAGAGCGTCGTGGCGGGATCTACGTGTGAAGCGGAGTACATGGCAGCCTCGGAGGCAGCACATGAAGCGATTTGGGTGAAGGAGTTCATCACCGACCTAGGAGTCATACCCAATGCGTCGGGGCTGATCAAACTCTTCTGTGACAACACTGGAGCTATTGCCCTCGCAAAGGAGCCCAGGTTTCACAAGAAGACCAGGCACATCAAGCGTCGTTTCAACTCCATCCGTGAAAATGTTCAAGATGGAGACACAGAGATTTGCAAAGTACACACGGATCTGAATGTCGCAGATCCGCTGACTAAACCTCTCTCGCGTGCAAAACATGATCAACACCAGAACTCTATGGGTGTTCGATTCATCACAATGTAACTAGATTAGTGACTCTAGTGCAAGTGGGAGACTGTTGGAAATATGCCCTAGAGGCAATAATAAAAGTATTATTATATTTCATTGTTCATGATAATTGTCTTGTATTCATGCTATAACTGTATTATCCGGAAATCGTAATACACGTGTGAATACTTAGACCACACTATGTCCCTGGTAAGCCTCTAGTTGACCAGCCCGTTGTGATCAACAGATAGTCATGGTTTCCTGACTATGGACATTGGATGTCATTGATAACGGGATCACATCATTAGGAGAATGATGTGATGGACAAGACCCAATCCTAAGCATAGCATAAAAGATCGTGTAGTTCGTTTTGCTAGAGCTTTGCAAGTGTCAAGTATCTCTTCCTTCGACCATGAGATCGTGTAACTCCCGGATACCGTAAGAATGCCTTGGGTGTGCCAAACGTCACAACGTAACTGGGTGACTATAAAGGTGCATTACAGGTATCTCCGAAAGTAGCTGTTGGGTTGACACGGATCGAGACTGGGATTTGTCACTCCGTATGACGGAGAGGTATCTCTGGGCCCACTCGGTAATGCATCATCATAATGAGCTCAAAGTGACCAAGGTGTTGGACACGGGATCATGCATTACGGTACGAGTAAAGTGACTTGCCGGTAACGAGACTGAACAAGGTATTGGGATACCGACGATCAAGTCTCGGGCAAGTAACATACCGATTGGCAAAGGGAATTGTATACAGGGTTTGATCGAATCCTCGACATAGTGGTTCATCCGATGACAACATCGAGGAGCATGTGGGAGCCATCATGGGTATCCAGATCCCGCTGATGGTTATTGACTAAGAGAGTCTCGGTCATGTCTACATGTCTCCCGAACCCGTAGGGTCTACACACTTAAGGTTCAGTCACGCTAGGGTTGTAGGGATATGTATATGCAGTAACCCGAATGTTGTTCGGAGTCCCGGATGAGATCCCGGACGTCACGAGGAGTTCCGGAATGGTCCGGAGGTAAAGATTTATATATGGGAAGTCCTGTTTCGGGCATCGGGACAAGTTTCGGGGTTATCGGTATTGTACCGGGACCACCGGAGGGGTCCCGGGGGCCCACCGGGTGGGGCCACCCATCCCCGGGGGCCACATGGGCTGTAGGGGGTGCGCCTTGGCCTACATGGGCCAAGGGCACCAGCCCCACAAGGCCCATGCGCCTAGGGTTTCCAAGGGGGAGGAGTCCTACTAGTGGAAGGCACCTCCTAGGTGCCTTGGGGGGGAGGGAATCCCCCTTGGCCGCCGCACCCCCTAGGAGATTTGATCTCCTAGGGCCGGCCACCCCCCCTTGGCACCCCTATATATAGTGGGGGGAGAGGAGGGACTTCATACCTTGTGCCCTGGCCTTTGGTTGCCTCCTTCTCCCTCCCCAACACCTCCTCCAACTCCATAGCGCTTAGCGAAGCTCTGCCGGAGTACTGCAGCTCCAACAACACCACGCCGTCGTGCTGCTGCTGGTGCCATCTCCCTCAATCTCTCCTCCCTTCCTTGCTGGATCAAGAAGGAGGAGACGTGGCTGTTTCCGTACGTGTATTGAACGCGGAGGTGCCGTCCGTTCGGCGCAGGTCATCGGTGATTTGAATCACGTCGAGTACGACTACATCATCACCTTGCAAGCTTCCGCACGCAATCTACAAGTGGTATGTAGATGCAAACTCTCTCCCTAGACTCGTTGCTTAGATGAACTCATAGATGGATCTTGGTGAAACCGTAGGAAAAATTTTAATTTTCTGCAACGTTCCCCAACAAATACATTCAATCAAACATGATATCCTTTGAGCATTGGCCGTCTACTATTTGGGGACCCACCAGGACATCATCAAAGTATCGCTCCGGCTTGTGCTGGTTCTTGCCTTCGGGCAGGCCTTCAGTTGCCATGACAATGGCCTTCATCTTCACCCAGTGCATCTTGACACGGGGAAAGGCCATCCGCGCACCCTTTATGCACGCCAAGCGCTTCATAGCTTCAACTCGGGGCAGTGCTTCAGTGAGTCGCCTCACCAGGCCGAAGTAGCTGCTAGGAATGGGTTCGGCTGGCCAAAGACGAACTATGATGTCCTTCATGGCCAGACCGTACATCCTATGCAGCTCCGACAGTTGCATCATCTGGTTGTTCAACAGCGCCGGATGCTCCGACGCTAGGAACTGTGACCAGAATAGCTTCTCTATCGTGTTCCCCTCCTGGGCTCGGAAGAACCGCTCGTCATCGGTAGCACTCCTCGGAAGATCCGCAAAGGCGTCTGGACAACTCGACAGTCGAGTGAGAAAGGCATATCTTTGACCCCCAAATATACTCTGCAAAAGAAAGGGCTTGCCAGCGGCTATCTATTAAGCCTACCGAATCTCTTCACGAGCACTCCAGGACTCTATCCGTGCCTCCTTGGCCTCGTGGAGAGCTGTGGCGAGTTCGGCCGCTTGGGCCATAGTCTTCTCCTCCAAAGCATCACATTTGTTGATGGCGTCTTTCAGCTCCTGCTCCACTTCGGCCACCCTCTCTTTGTGCTGACGGCCGGCGACCTGTTCGGTCTTCAATTCCGCAGCCGCTTTATCAGCGGCCGCTTTTCTCGCCTTAGCCTCCTCCTTGTGTTGGGCAAGGGCACTCTTGAGGGTCTCAACCTCGGCCACGCTACCTGAACTCATAATTACAGTACTACATGAGTTACACTCTGAATTCGCATATCACTTCAGATATATACAGAACTCTTTTAAACATACACACATACCTTGTGCCTCATCGAACCGCTTGTTAATGCGGTTGATTTCGTCATAACCTAGCTCTAGCTTCGGATTGAGTTCGGAAACTTCAGCGGCCTCGGCGGTTGCCGCCAACAGGGAAGCCTGTTATATAAAAGAAAAGTATGTGACCTCCTCCGAATACAATTTGATGCTCTGTTCATCTTTTTTCAAAAACCAGACATAATATTAGGGGCTACTATCGATATACATGTATATTTCCTTCATATGAAATGCATCTAGAGAATTGCGTCGCATACCTAGAAGGCTGGTGAAGGCTTCATTCAGCCCGCTCTTGGCGGACTGAACCTTCTCAACAACCACACCCATCAGGGTGTCGTGCTCCTCCATGATGGAAGCACGCATTCGGCGCCTCCGGGTTATTGGAGGTCGCCATCGAAGATGATGCTCCTCCCTCCTTCAAAGGAGGCTGTCGCCCTATTCCGGAACCGTAAGGGTCTCTGGAATGGTGTCTAGCTGGGGGCTGGACTGGTCAGGGACCCCGCAGTCGGTCGCCATGGGGATTGCACCCCCATGTCTTCGGCAACCAAGGTATTAACCTCGAGCGCCGTTTCGGCCGCCTCGCTCACTCCTCCGCGGCCGGGAGAGGTCCTTCAGGACAACACCTTAGTGTCATCCACGGCGATGGGCGGAGAGGATCTCGGAGGCGTCTCGCTCTCTGCCCTCTCAGGCGGCAGACAACTCTCCTCAGATAGTGAAGTGTTGGGGAGGTCGTGGGCGGGGCTGAAATACACACAATATGATATGTTATATTAAAAACATGGAGGACCGAATACATGTAATAAAGCCTCTGATGCTTATGATTCAGCTAGGGGCTTCACCCTGGGAAGCCTCTTGGGGATGGGTTCAGTTTCCGATTCTGAACCTTCTGAGAGGGTAATCTTCCCCCTCTTGGGCGCTTCCTCCTCTGAGTCTGTGGAGGCTGCCCACTTTTCCTTCCTCCCCTTAAGAGGGAAGTCGCTTTCCACCTCCTCCTCCTGATCTCCCTCGTGGGAGGAGGGGATTTTGGTCTCTCCGGACACTATGTTCGAAGGACCCTTACAGCGGAGGTCGCCCTTGGCCTCCTTACCCTTGTTCTTCTTGGCCTTCTTCTCCGACGCCTGATAGGGCGCCAGGACCAACATCTTCATCAGCTGGGGTTCGGCCGAGTCTTCCGGCAGCGGGGCCGGACACTTGATCCACTCCGCCTTGCTATCCAACCCTGTGCAAGGGACAGAAAACTCATTATGCCTAAAAACTTATTGATCAAATATATATATTCTAGAATAACACACTTACCGGTGTGGCCAGATTCTCGCAGTCGAGACCGACGTCTTCGGTCTCCTCCGGCCACGCTTTTTGGGCCTTGAATAGCAGCTTCTAGATGTCTTCGTGCGTTGTGCCAAAAGAGTGCTTTAGGGTCCGAGGACCTTCCGGATTGAACTCCCACATATGAGAGGGCCGGAGTTGACATGGAAGAATCAGGCAGAAGAGCATCACCTGAATCACGTTAGTGAGACTGGTGTTCTTGCTCATATTTGTGATGCGCTTTTACAGCATCAACACTTCCGCTATGGATCCCCAGTCCAGACCCTTAGCAGTCCATGAGGTGAGCCGCATAGGGGGCTCGGATCTGAATTCAGGAGTGGCCGCCCACTTGGCGTCGAGGGGTTCAGTGATGTAGAACCACTCCTGCTGCCACACCTTGACAGTCTCCACAAAGGACCCCTTAGGGAAAATGGTGGTGGGCAGCTTGCTCATCGTTGCACCGCCGCAGTCCGCATGCTGCCCGTCGACCACCTTTGGCTTCACATTGAAGACCTTGAGCCATAGGTCAAAGTGTGGGGGGATGCGGAGTAGCGCCTCACACACGACGATGAACGCCGAGATGTGAAGCAAAGTATTCAGCGCTAGATCATGGAAATCTAGCCTGTAGTATAACATGAGGCCCCGGACAAAGGGGTGGAGTGGAAACCCTAGCCCGCGGAGGAAGTGAGGGATGAATACAACCCTTTTGTCGGGCTCCGGGGTGGGGATGACTTGTTTCTTCGCAGGGAGCCTATGCGCGACATCCGCAGACAGATACCCCGTCTCCCAGAGCTCCTTGACATCCTTCTCCATGATGGAGGAGGCCTCCCACTTGCCCTTCGAACCAGACCCGAACATGGCTGGAGATGCAGGCGGTGGTGGGAAAGATTGAAGTTTGGGCGCTAGAGATCGAAGATGGGAAAGTAGGAGAAGGAAGAAGGCGTGGGAAGAAAGAGGAATCTTAATCATCTTATATAGGAAGTGAATATCAAATGATCCCCCCTCATGCCTTAAAACTCGCATGTTCTCAAGGGGTCATGCGAATGACACAGTTGGATTAGCCAAAACCGTATTGATGAGAATCCCATGATAAGCGGACACGATCTGTGTTTTGACAAGACGTGTCAATAGAGGTTGCGCCTCGAAACATGAAGCGGGAGGCGAAAGAACGGTTCCAAATGTTACGAGGCCAGATTTGACGTTTTGCCGAAAAGTTGTCAGTTGACAAACAATATTTTTATTAAATACCTTTCCTTCATAGCTAAGGGGTCAGACTATTATGTAGAGCCATATATAGTTTTTTGTTTAGAAGGTCACTTTGAAATTCTTAGGAGGAGAAACCCACCTTGCAATAACGAAGACAACCCGCGTGCCGAACATATCGTCATTGAAGACTGATTTAGGGGCAACTGAGGGAGTGCTGGTTTAGGGGGTCCTCTGGTGTCCGAACTATTTATGTGGGCCTGAGTGATGGGCCGTGCAGATACAAGGTTGAAGACGTTCCCCCTTGTCCGGGTAGGACTCTCCTATGCGTGGATGGCAAGATTGGTGTCCGGATATGTAATTTCCTTCCTCTGCAAACCGACTCTGTACAACCCTAGGCCCCTCTGGTGTATATATAAACCAGAGGGTTTAGTCCGTAGAGGCGATCCGGATTCATACATGCTAGACATCTTGGCTTTAGCCACTTCGATCTTGAGGTAGATCAACTCTTGTAACCCATATACTCATCAAATATAATCAAGCAGGACGTAGGGTTTTACCTCCATTAAGAGGGCACGAACATGGGTAAACATCGTGTCCCCTTTTTCCTTTGCTATCTTCTATCCTCAGATGCACAGTCCGGGACCCCTACCCGAGATCAGCCGGTTTTGACGCCGACACCTACCGCGCGAGAGGTCCATCATCAAGTGTCACCAGGAGCCTCGTGAGGCCCTCTCGCGGGGAGCTACTCGAGGCTGCCTCCCGAGGCCCCTCGCGTAGGCATGCGAGTCAAGAGCTGTTCGACGGAGCGAGGGTAGAGGAGCGCCAACGGGTGCGGACATGGAGGCTTTCCTCTTTTGTGCTAAGGGAGCAAGGACGACGCAATGGTTCGCAAAGCAATCTCAAAAAGGTTACCCGTTCGATGCAAGAAGACCAAGACAGCGTGCTCGCCCGGATGGAGGTCATCACCTAGCCCACCAGCGAGTCACGGTAGAAGGCATTTGCAGGCGAATACCACCTTTAGTCAGGATAAGCTACATCCCTGTCCCACTTCAGAATTGGCTGTTGTGGCAACCCTTCTCGCCAAGTGTTTTCAGGGGAAGAGGACCAAGGCTAATATGAGTAAGGACAGGGTGCCACCGTCAAGAAGGATCCCTCCCAAGGTCACTCATCTTCCCCCCTGTATTCTCATACTCATCCTCCCTCGTGAGGCAATCCAACCACAAAGCAGGAGTAGGGTCTTACACCACAATGTGGCCCGAACCTAGGTAAAGTGACGTGTCCACTATTCTTCTTCCCTAGCTCGAGCATGACGGATGATCGCCGTGAGGTAGTGAGTCGCGTGATAGGGTTAGTGGAGACAACGAGCACACCTAGTGTTCGAACCTTCTTGGGTCCCCATAGCCTCGACTCCAACATTTGGCGCGCCAGGTAGGGTGTGCTACAGCTGAACCACTTCGCTCCGATTCCTACTCCACCGGTGCCATGGACAATTCTCATCATGTTCGTACCGAGTGCCGGGCGGCCCACGTCGCCTAGACGGAGCCTGTAGGCTGCAACAACCGTCGCCACACCGTCGAGGCCGCGGCTGCTGCCATCGACCTCGCCGATCACGAGCAGAAGGAGTCTTTCGTGCACCCTTCCGGGCATCCCGACGGCCGCACAGCTACGCCTTCGCTCACCACTCCTATAGCCTCGTCTTCCCGTGGCCGTCGTGGGCCACCAGAAGCATAGGCTTGATAACCCACAAATATAGGGGCTCGCAAACAGTTTTCGGGGGTAGAGTATTCAACCCAAATTTATTTATTCAACACAAGGGGAGCCAAAGAATATTTGCATGTATTAGACATTGAGTTGTCGATTCAACCACACCTGGTGACTAAATATCTCCAGCAAAGTGATCGGTAGCACAGTAGTATGATAGTTTGATAGCGATAGAGGTAGTAATGGTAGCAGTAGTAGCAATGATTTTGTAGCAGTTGTAACAGTAGCAACAATAGTCATAACTTAGCAAGAACTATATGTGAAAAGGCTCGTAGGCATTGGATCAAGGATTTTGTTTGATAATATTTGTCATATAACAGTCAGAACCTAGGCCGACACAGAACTAGCTCCCATTCGTCAATATAATGTAGGCATTATTCCATAAATAGTCATACGTGCTTATGGAAAAGAACTTGCATGACATCTTTTGTCCTACCATCCCGTGGCAGTGGGGGTCCATAAGGAAACTAAGGGATATTAAGGCCTCCTTTTAATAGAGAACCGGAAAAAAGCACACATAGTGAATATATGAACTCCTCAAACTATGGTTATCACTGGAAAGTATCCCAATTATTGTCACCTTGGGTTTTATGGACCAAAACACGTAATAGGTGCATATAACTTGCAAGATCGGATCAAGAACATAGATATAATGGTGAAAACATAAACGGTTCAGATCTGAAATCATGGCACATAGGCCCTAGTGACAAGCATTGAGCATAGCAATGTAATAGCAACACCAATCTCAGGACATATTGGATACTAGGGATCAAGCCCTAACAAAACTAACTCAATTACATGATGAATCTCATCCAACTGATCACCATCTAGCAAGCCTATGAAGGAGTTACTCACTCCTGGCAGTGAGCATCATGAAATTGGTGATGGAGAATGGTTGGTGATGATGAAGACAGAAGATCCCCCTCTCTGTTGCCCCGAACGGACTCCAGATCTACCCTCCCGATGAAGCAAAGGAGGTGGCGGTGGCTCCATATCATAAAAAGCGATGAGACTTCCTCTCCTATTTTTTCTTCAAAAATAGGAATTTATAGAGTTGGAATTATGGTCAGTGGAGCCTTATGGGCCCCACTACCCACCAGGGCGCGCCAGAGGGGGCTGGCGCACCCTGGTACCTAGTGGGCAGCTGGGCGTCCCTCAAGTGGTTCTTGGTTCCAGTATTTTTTATTTATTCCAAAATAATTCTCCAAAAAGTTTCCTCCAATTCCGAGAACTTTTATTTCTACACAAAAACAACACCATGGTAGTATGATACAAACAGCGTCAGTCTGGGTAAGTTTCATTGAAATCATTCAAATTAGAGACCAAAACAAGGGGACAAGCATTAGGAAAAGTAGATACGATGGAGACGCATCGACTACCCAAAGCTTAACCCATTGCTTGTCCTCAAGCAATTTAGTTGATAAACTAAAAGTGATAAAGAAAAACATTTAGGAACTCTTTTGTTTCTGTGTACATATACATGCTTAAATAGCACCCAGGTTTTCAGCAAAGATCATAACTAACCATGCAAACAATAACTCTTAGAAATTATATTCACTCATATCAATGGAATAATCAACTAGTGAGCAATAATAAGATATCGTAATGCCAACACTTTGTTAAAACAATCCTAATATAATATGGTAATAATGATACTCCCTCCATCCGAAAATACTTGTCATCAAAATGAATAAAACGTGATGTATTTAGATGTATTTTAGTTCTAGATACATGCTTTTCTATCCATTTTGATGACAAGTATTTTCGGACGGAGGGAATATCTCGCTAACCCTTTCTGATACCGCAAAATATAAATGTGGAACACCTCAATAGTTCAAGCAGTGACTAAACATTGTAATTCATGGTATAAGAGATCCAGTCATGATGCATTCAACATTAAATATACACAATGCATGAGGATGACAATAGTCCTCTACGGTCTAGTGCTTGTTTGAGAAGGTGATGACTCAACATAAAAGTAAATATAATTTTGCAGAGGGAAGCAGGGATTTGCAGATGGAAGCAGGGATTTGTAGAGGTGTGAGAGCTCAAAGCTTAAATCATATATAAATATAATTTTGGGAGGTATACCCTTCTTGTCAATGTTACGACCAAGAGTATTCAATATCTTCCATGCTAAACAAATTAGTGGCGATTCCCAAGCGGTGAAAGTAAAGTTTACTCCCCCCTCCACCAACAAATACAAGCCATGGCTAACCGAATCCATGTGTGCCTTCCATACCAATAAAAGTCCCGGGGGAGTTTTGTTTAATTAGTTGCAATTTTTGAACATGGGACTGGGCATCCCGATTACCAGCCCTCTCATGCAAGGACGAGTGAATAAACAATGATCATGAGAATAACCCACTAAGCATGGAAGATACTGACCACCCCTATCGCTCCATGAGCGGTCCAGGCATACGAAACAGATGTTCGTTTGAATTTTTAGAGGTGGCACATGCAAATTTACTTGGAACGGCAGGGTAATACCACATATGGGTAAATATAGTGGAGTCGTCTAGAATAACTTTGTTTAAAAGATTTTGATGCACAAGAAGTATTCCCTCTTAGTACAGGCAATGTCTAGCAAATAGGTTGAGAAGCGACAGCTAGAGAGCAAAAACAGTCATGATCTTGCATTATGAATAATTAACATTGAGTACAAGCATGAGTAGGATGTAGACACCATGAACATAAATATCATGGAGGCTATGTTGGTTTTGAATCAAGTACATGCGTGAACATGTGCCAAGCCAAACCACTTGAAACATTCAGAGAAGGACGCCATATCATCATGCTACATCACAATCATTATCCACTCCTAGCTACATAAGCATGGAATGAGCAACTATAATCTCTAATTGTCACTGCAAACATGTTCAATCATAACTTACTGAATCATGGATACTAAGTTAAACATATTAAAAACACAAAAACAAGTTGAGTTCATACCCACTTTTCCCTGCCACAGTCACTTCATCAATTATCGTCATTATTGCCTTTTACTTGCACGACCAAGTGATGTGAAAATAATATTAGTGCAATCATTCCATGGACTAAGATGGAATCAGCAAACGATTTATTCAGGGGAGAAGACAAAATAATATGGGCTCTTTGTTAGATCAAGAATAATGCATATGAGAGCCACTCAACATTTTCATCGTGGTCTTCCCCTCAGTTAGTGAAACACACTAAAATATTTTTGAAGTTTTTGTTTTTTCTTAAACAAAGCAAGTTAAAGAAAGAAAAACGAAAATGAGAGAAACTATTTACACGGGAAATCTCCCAACAAAGAAAAGAAGAAATGGGCAATCTTTTTGGGTTTTTCATTTAATACTACATCTAAATTAAACTAGAAAGAGAACCGAAAATAAGCAAGAAATATTTTTGGATTTTCTCAAAGATTTTCAAACACAAAAGAAGCAAGCAAGAAAATAAAACTAACATGGATAATACAATGAAAAAGTTTTAACACCGACAACTAGAATGAAGTGCGAGAACATGAATGTAATGTCGGTGGAAATACGTACTCCGCCAAGCTTAGTATTTTGGCCTAGCTTGGTAATCACCATCCACGACATAGATAATAGAAGAGTGATAACTCACGGAGGCTCTTGGTGCGGCCTCCTCAGCCTGTCGGGCAGCCTCGCCCGCTGCGTTGTACTCGCGCACCTCGCTCTCATATATGTAGTTTCTTCCTTTACGCTGATAATCAAAGAGAGAGCAGGTGCAGGCAAAATAATAGGTACAATGGATTTGTTATCGAACATCAAATTGTAATTATAGTTAGTGATCTCGGTGTGAATGAAATGGATGACTCGACCCTGTGGTTTATATATCCCGGCCCTGTCAGTGTGACCGAGTGGAACAACTCGGTGGCATCGAGATGCAGAATCGCAAGCGGTTACTGCAGCTCGATGTGACCGAAAAGTTCAAATTGGTTGCACCGAGATTGAAAACCTAGATCAACTTAGTGATCTCGGTGTGACTGAATTGGGTGACTCGGTCATACCTAAATGCACAAAGAGGTTTTGGAAGTTTATGTTTATGACAAATCGGGGACTCCAAGTGCTCCTCACACAGAGTGGTTTGAATCTGACTTGATCAAACTTTGTGATGTAGCATGAATAGAGTTTGAGATGAGAAAAGCATAGATAGCTAGAGGGAGTTCTTAGGCATTCTTTTCCATCCATTTGGCAAAAAAGAAAAGTCCAAACAATCAAAGTCACAAATGGATGTCCTCCAATGAGTGAAATATGCAATCAACATGCTCACATAATAAAGTGACAAATGAAATATGTGACAAAGCATGCACAATCACTCTAGCATCTATCAAGAAATTTGGCGATGACTAGGTAATCTATATATGAGTATATTGACTTAGGAGTCAAATGAGAACATTTGATCATAGGTCATACTCATTGTTTAAGCACAAGTGGGGTTTCCACTTTTACATAAAGCATTGTTGTGCTCACATCATTAGAGTTGCTTTAGCTCAATTGATTAGAGTAAATCTCCCCCTAGATGTGATATCCCCCCTAAGATGGATGAACTAACCTTGGTTTTTGTCGATGATGACTTCATGTAGGTGTTGAAGATGTAGTTTCTCAATGTTGATGTAGATCATTCGGAGCAATCCTTTGGAGTGAGTTGCACTTTCAATACCTACACGGCTTAGTCCCACAAGGAAGAAACAAGGATATCCATAGACATAGAGTGATGGTCACATAGGATGATGTCCATGAAAGAATTAGGTTACCTTGTCCCTTGTCTTACCAACAAGAGGGTTTGTGACTCCTTTAACAAGTGCAAGATATGGAAGTTGTTTGCACTTTTCCTTGCCAAGATGATAAGAGTGAGGTATGTTGGCGGAGTCACCCACAAGAACTCTCTAGTTCTTCTTCTTAGGGATCCACACCATCTTGATGGGAATCCTTGGAGTTGTAGTGGAACTTGATGTAGTCTTGGGAACCCACTTGACCAAGGCCTTAGGTTCTTCTTCAAATGCATCAATATCCTCTTGAAGCTTGTCCTTGCCTTTTATCTTGTGGTCTTGTGGTGGAAGATCATATTGAGCTTGTGTTCCTTGGAAAGAAGTAGGATCATACTTCTCTTGTTGAGGAACAAATTTCGTCTTGGGGTATTGACCTTCTTCCCACTCAACTCCATTGGCATTAAACTTTCATTCAAAACCAACACCTTGATTCTTCCGGTGTCTTCCGTGCTTGCATACATTTCCTAAAATTGCTTACTTCTGGCAAGGCTCTTGTAAACACCTTTCTCTATAATTCCCTTCAATAAGCTATTTTCTTGCTCAAGTGTAACTTGGCTTAGAGAATCATTAGTGGAATCAAGAGAACTACTAGAAGCAATATCAATGGGTTTAGCATGATTGTTGTTACTACTACAAGAAGAATCTTTCTTGTTCTTGTTGCTAGATTTAACTTGTGGCATGTAAGTAGACAAGAGTAAATGCTTGGAAATGTAAGAAGAACTTTTCTTGCGACGATCATCATTGATCGCTTTTAAGAACTCATGGTCTTAATCAAGATTGAGATTTTCAAAGCGTAGATTCTCATGAGTCTTTAAAAGTTCTCAATGATCTTCCAAGGTAGTTTCATGAGCTAACTTAAGAGTGTTTAGTTCTTTAGTTAGACGCTCAATCTCCTTCTGATCATTGTCATTCATTTTATCTTGATTAGCATGATTAATAGCAAGTTCATCATAGTTTTCATAAGTAGAGTTGTCAACAAGTAAATGATCATCACCTAGCAAATCATCTTCATCACTATTGAGATCAACATACTCAGGGTGTGATACCTTTGGGCCGTTAGCCATGAAGCATCTTCCAATCCCTTCATTTGGTGAGTCAAATATGTCGTAGGAGTTTAGGAGTTGGTTGACACAAGTGCTAGACCAGCAACACCTTCATCTTGAGTATATTCGGAGTCGGAGTGATAACTTCTCTCGGAGTGATCATCGGAGTCGGAGCCGCATACCCATTCACCAACATGAGCTTGATGTCTTCGTCTTGTGTAGCTCTTTGATGACTTGTCCTTCCTTCCTGAATCCTTGCTTCTCTGTGGTGTTCTTCGTTCATAGCGTTCATCTCTACTCCTTCTCTCTCTTGGTGGTGATTCTTCTCTTCTACTTCTTTTTTAGGAGAATCTTCTCTTCTTTTGTAGGGAGCCGTACACTCATTGGAACAGTGTCTGGGTCTTCGACAATTGTAGCAACTGCGCTCACGACTGGAAGATCTTTTGTCATTGTAGTACCTTGACTTGGAACTTCTTTCCTTGCTTCTACTCTTGTAAAACTTGTTGAAGTTCTTCACCATTAGGCTCAATTCTTTGTTGAAGGTTTGTTTCTCACTTGATGATGTGGGAGTATCACATGAGGCTTTGTAAGCACCTCTTGACTTGTTGTGAAGCTCTTCCTTATCCTTGAGTGACATCTCATGAGCAATAATTCTTCCAATGACTTCCATTGGCTTGAGATCTTTGTAATTGGGCATCATTTGGATCAATGTGCAGACGGTATCATATTTTCCATCCAAGGCTCTTAGGATCTTCTTGATGATGAATCTACTGGTCATCTCTTCACTTCCCAAGCGGGAATCTCATTTGTGATGAGAGCAAGCCTAGAGTACATTTCAATGACACCTTCACTATCCTTCATTTTGAACTTGTCAAGTTGACTTTGAAGCACATCCAATTTGGATTCGTTGATGGAGTCGGTACCTTCGTGCATATCAATCAAAGTTTCCCAGATTTCCTTTGCATTCTCAAGACGGCAGATTTTGTTGAATTCTTCAGGGCACAATTCGTTGAAGAGAATATCACAAGCTTGAGCATTGTATTGCAGCATCTTCAACTCTTTCGCGGTAGCTTCACGGTTCGGTTCTCTCCCATCAAAGAATTCACCTTGAAAGCCAATACACACAATAGCACAAACGGCAGGGTTATGTCCAAGAATATGCATTTTCGTCTTATGCTTCCAACTAGCAAAATGAGTACCATCAAAGTAAGGACCTCTACGGTGGTAATTTCCCTCACTAGACGTCATACTCTCTTAGGTTGTGAAACCAAGGCTATGATCACCAAAAGCTATGGAAATCAAAGCAAATGGAGACCAAGGCTCTGATACCACTTGTAGGATCAAAAGTATGTCTAGAGGCGGGTGATTAGACTACTTGACCAAATAAAAATCTAACCTTTTCCCTATATTAAGTCTTGGCAGATTTTAGCGACTTAGTACAATTCAAGTAATCAACCTACACATGCAATTCTAAGAGTATCGCAGCGGAATGTAAAACAATTGCATATGAAGGTAAAGGAAGGAGTTTGGAGGGAGCAAACACAATGTAGACAGGGAGATTTTTGGCATGGTTCCGATAGGTGGTGCTATCGTACATCCACGTTGATGGAGACTTCAACCCACGAAGGGTAACAGTTGCGTGAGTCAACGGAGGGCTCCACCCACGAAGGGTCCACGAAGAAGCAACCTTGTCTATCCCACCATGGCCATCGCCCATGAAGGACTTCCCTCAATAGGGTAGATCTTCATGAAGTAGGCAATCTCCTTGCCCGTACAAACTCCTTGGTTCAACTCCACAATCTTGATGGAGGCTCCCAAGTGATGCCTAACCAATCTAAGAGACACCACTCTCGAAAACGTAATAGATTGTGTGTTGATGATGAACTCCTTGCTCTTGTGCTTCAAATGATAGTCTCCCCAACACTCAGCTATCTCTCATAGGATAGGATTTGGTAGAAAGATGATTTGAGTGGAAAGCAACTTGGGAAAGGCTAGGGATCAAGATTTATGTGGTTGGAATGGAATATCTTGACCTCAACACAAGTGTAGGTGGTTCTCTCTCAAAAAATGTGTGTTGGAAGTGTAGGCATATTCTGATGGCTCTCTCCATAAATGAAGAATTGGTGGAGGGGTATATATAGCCTCCACACAAAATCTAACCGTTACACACAAATCACCAAACTCGGTGGGACCGAATCATAAAACTCGGTCTGACTGATTTGGTTCATAATGTGACCGTTAGGCATTTTGGTGGGACCGACATGTCAACTCGGTGGTACCGATTCCATTAGGGTTAGGGCATAACGTAATCACGGCGAGACCGATTACACAAACTCGATGGGACCGATTTTGGTAATAGACAACAGAGAGTTGGTCAAGCAAACTCGGTGGGACTGATTCGCTCATCTCGGTTAGACCGAAACGTTACGAAGGGAAATAGAGAGTCTGCAATCCCATCTCGGTGAGACCGAGATCCCTATCGGTGAGACCGAAGTGACTAGGGTTTCAGGCAATGGCTATGTCAAGTGAACTCGGTGGCGCCAGATAGAATATTTCGGTGGGGCCGAGTTTGACTTTTGGTTTGGGACATACGTGGTTATGAGAAAGTAGTTGAGGGTTTTTGGAGCATATCACTAAGAATTTTGAGCAAGTAACTCATTAAGCAACACCTCACCCCCTTTTAATAGTATTGGCTTTTCCTACGGACTCAATGTGATCTTGGATCACTAAAGGTAAAATGTAGAGTCTTGTGCTTTGAGCTTCAACCAATATTTTATCCTTAGCATTTTGAGGGGTCCACTTTCTAATCCATGCCATGCCAATAATTGAGCTTTCCTGAAATATTTATCTTCAAATAGCATTAGCTCGATGAGCTATATGTTGTTAGGAATTACCAAAACCACCCAGGGATAGTTGCACTTTCACCTGGGAATGATGTAGCCCAGGGGGCGCTCCTAGCTAAATGAACTTGGAAAATGTCAGCTGGTTCGATTGTCGAAGGAGTGTTGGGGTAGCTGAAGACACGTGGAAAAGAAGTTGCTCGTCACGAGCCGTCAAGACCCAGAGCCTCGGGAGGCTTTGGAGGCTCAGGTGGCCTCCTGAGGACCGTCTCCATCTCCGCCAAGAATGCATGGTGCCTGGCTTCCTGACCTGCCAGGATGCTCCGTAGGTTGCACTAGAAGGCGGCTGCCACGCTCGGCAGGCCGAACGGCATGGGAAGGTAGTTGTGAGGTGGACCCTCACACCGGCCAGCATGCGAAGGCCAGAAGCGCTCCTGAGATGCGGCCCTGTTGAGCCCTGAGATGTCGATACAGACGCGCAGCTCACCATCCTCGCCTGGATGGGGAGTAGCGCCAGGTGGGCGGCGGTCGCCGCGCATGGCCCTTGCATCCTGCAGCTCCTGAGTGGCCTTGCCGATGAACTCCTGAGCGCTAGGCGCTCCTTGCCTGCTCTCGAGCCCTGCCTGAGGTGGGCGCCGGGCAGGCCTCCCTATGCAAGAGAGGGAGGCGCCCTAGGCGCGGGCGCCGATCCTGTGGCGCCGCTCCCCTCAGGCCCAGTGTGGGGTAGCTGCTTCTTCTTCTTGTGGCTGGCCTCAGGAGGGTACTGCACATACGCGCTGCTAGGGTCTCCGACTGCTGCAGCTTGGAAGGCGCATTCAAGGGGGCACACCGCATCTCTTTCTTCGCAGGGGACTATGATGATTCCGCCGCTTCCCGGCATCTTAAGGACATTGTTGCCATGGTGGGTGACTGCCATGAACTGGGCTAGCGCTGGGTACCCGAGGATGGCATTATATGGTAGGCGGATGTGGGCGATGTCGAAGTCGACAAGCTCGGTGTGGTAGTTGTCACGCTGGCCGAAGGTGACAGGGAGACGAACTTGCCCTATCGGGGTGGTGGAGCCGTCAGTCACTCCTAAGAAAGGCTTGGTGGGCTGCAACTGATCGTATGGCAGTTGAAGGCTATCGAACATCTTGACGGACATGACATTGGGCCCTGCGCCACCGTTGATGAGGGTCTCGGTGACTTGGACATTGCTGATGACGGGTGAACATAGCATCGGGAGGATGCCGGCGGTTGCCGCACATTTGAGATGGCCCGCCGAGCTAAAGGTGATTCCGTACTTGGACCATCTGAGCGGGCGCATGGCCTCGAGCTTGGGGAGGGTTGCATTCACCTCGCGAGAGAACTGCTTGAAGATGCGCTGGGAGGCTGGGGCCTGAGCGCCACCCAAGATGCAGGCGATGGCACGCGGCTCCTGGAAGCCCCCAGCCCGATCACCCTGTTGGTGGTCATCGTTCCTCCTTGGTGGTAGTGGCAGCGGAGGGAGACCATGATTGCCCTGAGGACCGTCCTTGCGAGGTTGATCCCTCTAGGCGCCCACACAAGGCTACTCCTGCAAAAGGTCCTCGCGAGGCTAGTCGCGCCACTCCTGGCGAGGCCCGCGGTCGTCCCATAATCCTCCACCTTGTCCACCTCCTCAGCCAACGCCCCGGTCGTTGCTCTCGGGGCATCGACCGAAGCATCCATCTCGAATGGCTATGAGCTCTTGACAATCGTTAGTGTTGTGGTTGCGCATGTTGTGGAAGGTGCATAACATACGGCCACCCTTGGACAACTCGGGGAGGTCTCGGCCACGCTTGGTGTCTAGCTCTGCTGCGAGTACGGCCACACCTTTGCGCTTCACGTCCTTGACCTTGGCCTTCTTCTCCTCTGGATCTATAGCAGGGAGCTCGAGGAGGGAGAGACGCCCCTCTTCATCTCTTGCACACTAGGTCGCTATGTTGAACAACTCCAAAGTCATGCATAGCTCCTCATGGATGGCGAGATCCTCCTTCATCTTGATGTCGCGGACACCATCGGAAAACGCTAAGATGATGGCCTCGTCTGTCACCTTGGGGATCTTGAGGCGCACGCTGCTGAAGCGCTGGATGTACTTCTGTAGGGTCTCTCCCGGCTGTTGCTTGATGCGGCACAGGTCACCCGCGGCCGGGGGGCGGTCGTGAGTGCCCTAGAAGTTGGCGACGAAGTGGTCGCGCATCTCATCCCAGGAGGAGATCGAGCCCGGGGGTAGGTTTAGGAGCCATGAGCGGGCATCGTCTTAGAGAGCCATGGGGAACCAGTTCGCCATGACCTTTTCATCGCTGTTGGCCGCCTCGATGCTCAGCTCATAGAGCTGCAAGAACTCCGCAGGGTCAGTGTTGTCGTCATAGCGAGGAGGGAGATCCGGTTTGAACATGCCCGTCCAGACGACGCTACGCAGCTCAGGAGTGAATGCGTGGCAGCCTGCTGTGGCCACCGGGGCCTCTCACGGAGGCGGAGCTTGATCTTGGTACCCCTGCACCGCCACGCCAAGTGGCGCATGGCCCTGCCGTGACAAGCGATCCTGACGTGGCGGTGCTGGGAGTGGTGGAGCGTTTTCTTGCAGACAGGTAATCTCTTGGCAGCTTCTTTCTTCGTGCGCGGGCACACGGCATAGTGGATCGTGCCGTGGGACTGCACATCTTTGAGCGAGGGCGCCGTCTTGACACGGAGGTGGCGGAGGCGCTCAATGAGCCACGCATCTCGGTGTGATGGCGCCATCTTGATGCAGAGGGGGCGGAGGCGCTCCGTGAGCCACATCGCCCGCAGCTGGGAGCGGGTGAGGCAGCGAGAGGGATGGTGTAGGAGAGCCGCCAGCGGCGCTGACGAGCTCGGCGATGCGGTCCAACCAGTCCTCGTATAGGTCATCGACCGAGCGGTAACGTAGGAGCTTGCGTGCCATCAGCAGCACGGCCTGAACGTCCATGGGTGCGCGGCGAGCGTGAGATGATGAGCCGGCCAGAGTCAGTGAAGGGGTGGCGGTGGGGCCGTTTCGCTACACAGAGGGGTGTACTGAGGAGGCTTGCTGCTCGTTTGCTGCCGGGCCGGTAGCGGCGTTGGCGGCGGGTGACGGAGAACGACAGGGAGGCCCGTTGGCAAGGGCTGTTTGAGCGACGCGGGTGGCGAGAGCATCCCGGCGCTCATCACGGGCCCGGCGAGCGTGGTCCATGAACTTGGTGGAGTGGCGAAGCATGGATTGACAAGGGGAAAGCTTCATCCCACCCCTACCTGGCGGGCCAAATGTCAGATTTCGGGTTCCAGCAAAACCCTCGAGGTTCGAACACTGGGGTGCACATGAAGATCTCTCCCCCCTCTCTAGCTCGTGCACATCTTGATCTCACGTCCTAGCTCGACGAACCCAACGAACAAGTGACACAAGAGTTTATATTGGTTTGGGCCACTGATGTGGTGTAATACCCTACTCGAGTGTGGTGTGGTGGATTGCCTCTTAGGCTAAGGATGAACAGTTACAGGGGAAGAACAGCCTCCTGAGGAGAGGTGTTCTTGTGCTCGGTGAGCTTGACTGTTTGAGGATGGTCTCTCTCTCTCTCGATGAGCCCCCCGGCTATGGTGGTGGCTAGCCCTATTAATAGAGCCCTGGTCCTCTCCCCAAATATTGAGATGGAAGGATCCCACAACGGCCAAATTCGAAGGGATACAACTAGTACAAGTTATCCTGAGTAAAGGTGGTCTTCACCTGCCAAAGGCACTGGTGGTGACGCCGTCTTGGGCTCCACGGTGACCTGCATCCTGCTGCCCTGCTGATCTTGGTCTTGTTGAACCGATATGGAGACGTTTGCCTGATGCCTCAGGACTCCTCGCCTGCGCTTGCCCCTTTAGCACCAAAGAGGAAACGAGGACACTGCACGCGCTGGCGCCCACCTGGCTCCAGTCGTCATGGCTTGTGTCACAGAAACCTCACGAGGTGTCCCTTGCCTTGATCTCTCCGCCCCTCACGAGCCGGCCTGGGGGGGTGCCCCTGAGGAGGTCTTGCATCATCCGCCTCGCGAGGCTTGGCCCCTCACGAGGTTCTTGAGTGTTTGCTGGTGAAGATGGGCCGTACAGGGCCACTGGTGGAGCCACGCCGCAGGCCGTGGGCAGGCGAGTCTGGGGACCCTCATGCCCATACTGCCGACACCGTGCGTCCATCACGCCGCACAGAGGGGTGCAATGACGAAGCTTGCTGCTCGTGCCCCGCCAGGCCGGTGGCGACGTTGGCTGCAGGCGATGGGGAATGACGGGGAGGTCCACCGGCGGGCGCTGTCTGGGCAACGCAAGCGGCGAGAGTAGCCTGACGCTCAGCACGGGCTCGACGAGCGTCAACCATGGAAGTGGTGGAGCAGCGGCGAGTCGATTGGTGGAAGAGATGCTCTGACTCACCCCTACCTGGTGCACCAAATGTCAGATTCTGAGTCCGTAGATGTCGGTGTTCTGGGAACAGGGGTCCCCAGACTTGCCTGCCTGCGGCCTGCAGCGTGGCTCAGGTAGGAGCCCAGCGCGGCCCATCTTCATCAGCCCAAGCTCAAGACCCTCGCGAGGGGACAAGCCTCGCAGGGCGGACGACAGGAAGCTTCCTCAAGAGCGGCCTCATCAGGTAGGATCACGAGGAGGCGGAGAGATCAATGCAAGGGTACCTCGCGAGGATCCCATGATGCCAGCCATGACGATCAAGGCTAGGCTGGCGCCAGGCGGGCGCCGGCCTATGCAGGGTCCTTTTTTCCCCTTTGGTGCAAAGGGGGCAAGCACAGGCCAAGGCATCAGGCAAAGGTTACCATTCTGGTGCAACGAGACCAAGACCAGCCGGACGGCCGGACGGAGGTCACCGTGGAGCCCAAGACGGCGTCATCACCAGTGCTTTTGGCAGCCGAAGACCACCTTTGGTCAGGATAACTTGTACTAGATGTTCCCCTTCAAAATGGCCAATTGTTGGCGCCCTTCCCTCTCAATTATTTGGGGAGAGGCACAGGGCCTCTATAAATAGAGCTAGCCACCACAGAGTAGAGGGACGTCAAGAGATCTGGTAGAACCCTAGCAGAGAGAGAGAGAGGCGACGGACCTCACCCTAGCAGTTCATCGCACCTGCTCAACAACACCTCTCGTGAGGCTGTTCTTCCCTTGTACTATTCATCATCGGCCCCTGAGGCAATCCACCACACCGCACACTGGAGTAGGGTATTACACCACAACGGTGGCCCGGACCAGTATAAACCTCGTGTCTCTTGCGTTGTTCATCATTTTCATCTTAGTTCGCACGAGAGGATCAGACGTAGATCAGTAGGGGAGAGATCTCCATGCGCACCCCAGTGTTTGAACCTCAAGGGTCTGCCGGAACCCGAAATCCGACATCTGGCGCGCTAGGTAGGGGTGCGCCGGAATCTTTCTTCTGTTGTTCGCGTGTGATCTTCCTTCGTGTCCATGGCTGACGCTCGCCGGGCTCGCGCCGAGCGCCGGGCTGCTCGCGCCACTCGCGTCGCCCAGACGGCGCCCTCAGCGGCCCCCCTCGTCGTTCCCTGTCGCCCACCGCCAACGCCGCCACCGGCCCGGCGGGGAACGAGCAGCAGGCCTTGTCCTAGCATCCTTCGGTGCGGCGGGATGGCCGCACCACCACCCCGTCGCTGACTCCAGCTGGCTCGTCCTCCCACGCCCGTCACGCACCCATGGATGCGCATGCCTCACTGCTCTTGGCGCGGGAGCTCCTGCACTATCGCCCCATCGATGACCTCTACAAGGACTGGCTCGCTCGCATCACCGAGCTTGATAGTGCCGCAGGGGGCTCCCCTTGCGGTCCCTCTCGCTGCCTCGCCCTCCATCCCATGCAGGGGGCGAGGATCAGGAGGCGCCTCCGCCACCTCCTCCCCAAGAAGGTGCCTTGGCTCCAAGGCGCGCAGCCCCAGGGCGGGACCCTCCACGTTCGGCGCTTGCGCAGCAAGAAGGGAGCTGCCAAGAGATCCCACGTCCCCAGGAAGGTGCTCGCGCACTCCTAGCGCCGGCGCGCCAAGATCGCGCCCCAGCGCCTCCATGACAAAACCCCGCACTGCTCCCAGTGGTGGTGCGTGGTGACCCGAAGAACAAGTCCAGCACTAGCAAAGGGCGCCGGTGGCCACGGCGGGCTGCCTCGCCTTCACCCCTGAGTTGCACGGTGTCACATGGCCAGGCAAGTTCAAGCCTGACCTCCCCCCTGCTACGATGGCACAGCGGACCCCGCGGAGTTCCTGCAGCTCTACGAGCTGGGCATTGTAGCCGCCAATGGAGACGAAAAGGTCATCGCGAATTGGTTCCCATGGCGCTCAAGGACGGCGCCCGCACCTGGCTCCTAAACTTGGCTCCCGACACGATCTCCTCCTAGAGCAAGATGCGCACCCGCTTCATCGCCAACTTCCAGGGCACTTGCGACTGGCCCCCGGCCATGAGCGACCTGCGCTGCATCAAGCAACAGCCAGGAGAAACCCTGCAGAAGTACATCCAGCACTTCAACTACGCTCGCCTCAAGATCCCCAAGGTAACTGAAGAAGCTATCATCTCAGCCTTCTTCGATGGCGTGCGTGACGTCAAGATGAAGGAAGAACTAGCAATCCATGAAGACCTGTGCACATCCCTGGAGCTGTTCAACTTGGCGACCAAGTGCGCCAGGGCTGAGGAAGGGCATCTCTCCCTCCTCGAGCTCCCGGCATCCGACCCGGAAGAAAAGAAGTTCAAGGACAAAGACGTGAAGCACAAGGGGGCTTCCGTGCTAGCAGCGGAGCTGGACACCAAGCGAGGCAGGGATTAGCATGAATCATCCAAGGGCGGACGGTACTGCGTGTACCACGACCTCCACACCCACAACACCAACGAATGTCAAGAGCTCAGAGCCATGCGAGATCGGCGAATTGACCGACGCCCAGAGTGCACCGACAGGGGCTATGGCCGAGGAGGAGGAAGATGTGGTGGACGATGGGAAGACCGTGGCCTTCGCCAGGGATGGCGTGACCGCCCTCGCGAGGACTGCTGGCAGGACCAGCCTCGCGAGGGAGGCTGGAGGGACCAGCCTCGTGAGGGCTACCCGCACGGCAATGCAGGCCTCCCTCCTCTGCCCCCTCCACCAAGGAGGAGCGAAGACCAACACCAAGACGATGGGGCTGGGGGCTTCCAAGAGCCGCGTGCAATTGCTTGCATCTTGGTTGGTGCCCAGGCCCCTACCTCACAGCGCATCTTCAAGCAGTTTGCTCGCGAGGTGAATGCAGTCCTTCCCAAGCTTGAGGCCACGCGCCCTCTCAGGTGGTCTACGTGCACGATCACGTTCAGTTCCGCAGACCAGCTCAAGTGTGCGGCAACGGCCGGAGTTCTCCCGATGCTTTGCTCCCCAGTCATCAGCGACGTGCAGGTCACCAGGACCCTCATCGATGGCAGGGCAGGACTCAATGTCCTGTCCGTCGAGACGTTCGACAATCTCCAAGTGCCGTACGACCAGCATCAACCGACCAATCCTTTCTCAGGAGTCACCGATGGTTCCACTGTTCCAATTGGGCAGGTTCGCCTTCCGGTCACCTTCGGGAAACGCAACAACTACCGCACCGAGCTCATCGACTTCGACGTCGCTCACATCCGCCTGCCGTACAATGCCATCCTCGCGTACCCAGCCCTAGCCAAGTTTATGGCAGTGACTCACCATGGTTACAATGTCCTCAAGATGCCAGGAAGCGGTGGAGTCAACACCGTACCTTTTGAAGAAAGGGACGCAGTGTGCTCGCTTCAGCGTGCGTTCCAAGCCGCAGCAATCGAAGACCCAGATCACAGGAGCGGGAGGCCTCCCGAGGCAACCCTCAAGAAGAAGAAGACCTCACCTAGCCCGAGCCACAAGGAGGCAGGCACCTCCGGAGGTATTGCGTCAGGATTCGCGCCTGATCAGGGAGCGCCACCCTCTCACGCATAGGAAGGCGCGCATGGTGCCCTCCTCAGGTAGGGCTCCGGGGCTCTCTCTTGGAGAGCCGCCGACCTTGCCAAGGTCGTGGGGGAGGCACTCGGGCACCACTTGGAGGGGTGCTTTCAAGCACGCTTCCCTCAGGAAGGTACAACTCAAAGGAGACCAAACCCTCAGGAGTTCATCGCAAGGAACACCCATGAGCTACAAGAGTCCAGAGTCATGCGCGGCAGCCGCCGCTTACCTGCCGTGGCCCCACATCCAGGCGAGGATGGAGGACTGCGCGTCTGCGTCGACGTACCAGGGCTCAACCGAACCGCGTCCCAGGAGCGCCTATGGCCTTCGGTCGTAGGGCATTGCGAGGGACCACCTCACAGCTATGTTCGCATGCCCTTCGGCCTGCCGAGCGCGGTCGCCGCACGTCAGCGCCTGTTGAGGAGCATTCTGGAGGCTCAGGAGGTCAGGCATCATGCGGTCCTGGCGGAGGTGGCGATGGTCCCGAAGACCTCCACGTGGCACCGGAGCCTCCAGAGGCCCCTAGGCCTGGGGGCTCATGAGGGTCGACGTCTTCACCGCACATTGCTCACTTCCTCAGCATCACTTCATCTTCAACAGCACCAGGTGACATCTTTCAGAGTTCTACTTTCAGCTGGGAGCACCCACAGGGCTGCACCATTCCCACGCTGCGTGGGTCCATCCCCGTGGCATGTATCCATTTTGGTTATGCTCTTTATTTACCTTGTTGGGGGCGCCCCTCGGGATGCATCATCCCCACGCCGCTCGGGCCCGACCGAGCGGTAGTTGGTTTTCCAGTATTTACCTTAGGATGAAGTTGTACTTTCACGCTTAATCTGATTCCCATAATTGTCACCTACTGCCTGTCGTCATGCAAAGCGATTGCACGTTAAAAGGGGGCGCCTCAGCATCGCGACTCATGGGCCCCTACTGGCTCTCCAGCCCTCACCCCCTGGCCTTGACCCACGGCATCGTGACCTGTCATACTAGCGGCGGCTAAGCTCGCTCGAGGGCCGGGACCTGAGGACGTAGAGCATTTGCATTCTAAGAACCCTACATGAGCACACCAATTGATAAAGGCCCAGAGCCAAGCGCAACCCGCCTCGAGGTAGGGCCTCGTGAGTCCCGTGCTGGCTCACGGGTGCCCAGATACACCTCTGCTAGCCCTACCGTGCCGGCCACGTGTCAGGGCTGGGCTGTACACGCCCCGGGGGCTCCTCCCGGAGGGGAGCCCCCTCCCACGCACCAATGGAAGCACCATGCTCCATGCTGGCTGACGACACTACCGAGGAGCGGCTATGCCCGTACACATACGGAAGCGCTATGCTCCACGCTGGTGATAAACAACTGAGGGCGGCCCACGGCCGTACCAACCTTAGGGAGCCCAGAGCTCAGTGTCCGGCACCATCGCAACGCCTCCCCTCGGGAGTGCCGCATGAGGGGGCTAGATACAGGGGCTACGCCCAGGCCTCGCCCGAGCACACGCCACACAGCCAGGTCCCCTGGACCTGGTCGTCGCGCACCACTCCCCGAGCGGAGCCAAGTTACGAAACCCGTGTGAGCGTCAAGGGGGACTCCTGAGCATCGCGACTCAGGAGCCTAACTTGCCACGTAGCCCCTCACTCCGTAGTCCCGTCCATGGTTTCTGATCGGGGCTAACGCTGGGTGAGGTACGCGCGGGGCCGGGCCCTGCCGACGTAGAATGATCAATCCACTCCTCGCTCCCCCCTTCCCTACTTGTTGCTCGCGCGTCAAGGGGGAGTCCTGAGCATCGCGACTCAGGAGCCTAACTTGCCACGTAGCCCCTCACTCCTTAGTTCCGTCCATGGTTTTCGGTCGGGACTAACGCTGGGTGAGGTACGCGCAGGGCCGGGCGCTGCCGACGCAGAGCGTAAGCAAGTAGGAGAGGAAAATGCAAATTCAAGGAAATTCAAAGCAAATATTACAAGCCATACGATTGTTCCGCAACACCAAACACAAGTTTAAACGCCTCTGTGAGGCATGGTGCATGTGCAGGAATAAAACAGGATGGAAGTCGCGAAGGGATCACTCTCCAGTAACGCCGTCACCGGTGGTGGAGTCACGCTAGATGGCTTTGCCTCTTGAGGTCGCGAGGCCGGCGGCACCGCGCCCGGGCAGGACGCTGGGGGAGCGGAACTTCCCCAGCAAAACCTCGGTTGGGCCTCTCACGGCCTCAGTGGCGGCAGCGGAGTGGTCACCGCTCACGGGCTCCAGCAGGCTGTCGAAGTCGACGATGGGGTCACCGCTCGACCGTGGGGCCAAGGCCGTCCGTGACGTCCTCAAGCGCATCAACCAGGAAGGGGAGCTGTCGTGGTTTTGTCATGGCAGATGTCCTAGAGAAAGGACTTAGTTGTGGAGCCATCGCGACGGGTTAGCTTGAAGGGGTTAAAGCGGACACAGGGACGCAAGAGAGTTTATACTAGTTCGGCCCCTTCGATGAAGGTAAAAGCCTACGTCTAGTTGTGATGGAATTGATGGGGGTTTCGATGACTAGGGAGCAAACAAGCTTCGCCTATGCCTCGAGTGGTTGTCTGTTATCCTTGAACCGCCGCCGGGTCGTCCCCTTATATACACGGGTGACTCCCGTCGGCTTACGGAATCCCAATACCGGCTCATAGATGTGTCCGGTTTGGTCTCTACTTATTCCTAACTTACAATACAAGTTAACTACTAACGCCGGTTTACGGCTACAGGCCTTGAACCGACCATGGGCCTTGAGCCCTCCTCTGTCTTCTTGGGCTTCAACATACTTAACTACTGACGAAGTTAACCCGGCCCAGATAGGCCGGTTTACGCCCAGTAGTAACATCCCCAACATTAGGCCCCAGATTGATTTGAACGGGTTCATGTCAATCCTTTAACAAAAGCTTCATCTTCAACATCTTCTCATAAATTGGTAAACCGCCATGATGTCATCTTCTCTGATTGCTGTAAACCGGAGTGACGTCACCTTCACTTGCAAATCTTTATTCTGTGCAATGGTAGCTGTTTACCCTTCGCCTTCACTTGCACATCTCAAAACCATAGATCTGTATATACGTCTTGTTCATTGATTCGGTACTGCTCCTTTTGGACCTCTGAATATTTATCTTTTTTCTGAACTTGCTTTAGATCCATCGCTGTAGAGAAATCTTACGAAATCTGTTTCTGTAAACTTACTCCTCTGCTTCAATGTTTAAACCCGGCGGTTTAACCTTGTAGGAAAAAATTGCCAAACCGGTTTATACCATTAGTCCCCTTGTTGAACCGCCAGATGTTGTTGTTTCATAAAACTCTAGTTCAGATAGATCTGTCTTCGGTTTAACATTGCACATACCAATACACCTTGATCAAATGTATTTTTGAACCGACATCTTCTACCTTGTAGATTCCATCATGGCCAAGCAAGTATATGAATGCAATTGGGTTCCTTCTTGCGTCACAGAGGCTCAGCTGGATGATCTAGTCTTGATCGACGCTTTAGGCAGCAAAGATACCATTCATTGGAGGGCTCCTGGCAAAGAATGCCCTCCCACTCCTCAAGAAGGAGAAGTTGTTGTTTTTGTAGATCACTTAGCTCGGGGCTTTAAACCACCCGGTTCTAAATTTTACCGAGATGTTTTGGCCGATTTCCAACTCCATCCACAAGATACTGGCCCCAATTCTGTTACAAATATGTGTCACTTCCAAGTGCTCTGTGAAGTGTTCTTTCAAGAGGAGCCCACAGTGGAATTGTTCCAAGACCTTTTCCATCTAAACCGCCGTACTGAGTTTACTGACGGCTCCAATACGGAGTTGGGTGGCGTGGCGATCTAGAAAAGGAAAGAGGTCACATACCCTCATGCCAAACTGCACAGCCACCCCAAAGAGTGGAATCAGACATGGTTCTACTGCAAAGATACCTCCCCTGCTGGTGAGAATCCCTTGCCCGGCTTTTGTCCGGAGCGGCTCAGCAATACACACCCTTTTCCACAAAGATTGACTGCCCAGGAGAGAAGCAAATATGCTCCTCAACTGTCGAAGCTTAGAGCCTTTATGGCCAATGGTTTAACAGAGGTTGATCTCGCTTGCTGTTGGATATCATGGAGCATACTGCCCCTTAGTCAGCGCTCCGGTTTGATGTGTGAATATACCGACAGTGTTGATGACCCACTGCGACATTCCAGAATCCAGCGCACCGATGAAGAAATCACAGAAGCTGTGAATAAGATGCTGAATGAACCGGAACATATCTGTGCTAAAAACGGCCTGCTTCCCTTCTGTGCCACCAACAAACCGCCGGCTGTAAGACCTTGATTTTTCCTTTTGTTGAATCTATTATTGATATATCTGGTCATTGTTTAATATCACTGTCTGTGTAATCAGGGCAATTATCTGTTTTGGAGCAAGAAATTGCCACAGGAGAAACCGGAAAAGCCAGACAAACCGGAAAGAGCAACCCGGCAAAAGACTAAAGCTGTAAAGAAGACTGCCCACAGGAAAAGAACTACTACATCTTCTAATCCGGCCCCTGATGATGATGTGGATAATTCGGACCTTGAGGTAGAGCTTCACTCACTTGGCTTATTTTTCATGCGTCTTATTGATGATGATATTTGTCAGGATGATGCCAAAGCCAGCCACGCTGATGCTGCAGAGGTACTTATTCTCTCTTCTGATTCAGAACCTTTGCCTTCACTAAAAATCCGTCAGGCAAACCGGAAAGTTAAATTTTCTCATCCTCTTGCTTATTTGGATCCCAAATTTCTTATGAAGACCCAACAGCATGAAGCTCGTCGCACAACCCAGCACAGCGGCCAGGTAGTTACCTCCGCCGGTTTACCAAACAGTCCGGTTCAGAAACACCGTTCAGAGGTCTCTAATTTGCTTATCAGTGATTGTCCTAAAGCGGGCTGCTTTCGCCAACCTCTTAATCCATTTGACTCCGATTACCAGGTTACTTCCCACTCATCCTCTGGCGAGTCATCGGCTACTCAGCTGCCACCGCTCAAAACGGTGCTTGGGTAAGCTATACTTATTATGATACTTATAGCACATTGCCTTAGAACATATGTTGTATTTGATTTTGTTATTCTTTCTAGGGCCAAACCTAGGCCAAGCAAGAAGGCCCGCCTGGACAAAGCGGCTGAAGAAGATGTCGTTCTTGAGCCAGGCAAGACACCCGATCTTGAAGCGGCTATTCTTGAGGATATACCCAACGATCCACCGCAGCAAGACGGCGATCTTATTGTTGAAGAGAGACCTACTGATGCCTCAGGTCCTGTCAATCAGCCCACAGGCTCCATCCGGATTGAGAGATCCACCGGTCCAGCAAAACCTACTGACAAGCCAACAACCCAGTGCAAACCGGCGATACTCAGGAGGATGAGGTTGTCATTACTGGCACTGGCCATACCGAGCCAAGCAATCCTGTTGCTTTGTCCAAACATTCTGCCAAGGAAGAATTTGCTGCCTTTGGTAAAGGCAAGTGGAATGCTGATCTGGAAACTTACGCTGCTCTGAACGCCCAAGATATCCATTCCGGCTACCTGAACCGGCTGTATGCCAGCCGTGACTATGAAGCCAGTCTGATTAATATGATGAAGGATAAATACGAGGTAACTTCCATACGCTCTTTCTTGCTTGTATGCTTCAATATTTACTGACTCTCCTTAGCCCCCAAGGGCCGGCTTGTAATCTTCTTTCAAACCGGGACTTACTAACATAAATCTTAATACTTTGCACTTTTGCCGATGTAGCCCCCAAGGGCCGGTTCAACATAGTGTAGTTAAACCAGTACTTTAAGTAATTGAGATTGCCGCATCAGAATATATATACAAGCAAATAGCCATTAGCCCCCAATTGCCAAGTTGAATACTTGTATTGATCTTGGGACTTTGCAAGCAATTGAAAGATGAAGATCGAATATGCATTAGCCCCCAAGTGCTAAGTGGATAACTTGTTATGTGGTTGGTACTTGAATCCTTATACCGATTTGTTGAAGCATATATCTGTATGCATGTAGGCGGAGCTGAAGGCGAAAGAAAACCAAGTCACCGATCTCCAAGAAAACCTGAAAACCCAACAGGCTGAAACCTCCAAAGCAAAAGAGGAATTGGCCAGCACTTTAAGCGCCATGGAACAGCTTAAGGAGAGCTTCAAGAAGAAGCTGGCGGATTGGGCCACTGAAAAGTCCACTTTGATCAAACGAGCAGAGGATGCCGAGGCTGCACTAAAACCAGTGGCAGATGAACTGGCCAGCATAAAGCTGCACGTGCATGCCATGACTACTGCTATCTTTGGTAAGCCAGTTTGCCTTCTGAATTGGCTCTGCCTTCTTACAGAGTCGCCGGTTTATTAACCCTTTATGGTATTTCAGGGACACGCATTGGTCACTTGGGGTCAGATGTGCGGAAGAAACTAAAAGCTTCCTATACATTGGTTGAACAATTGTATACTGGTGCCCAGCGGATCATCTGTACCGCATCTCATAACAAACCGGCGCCCACTTTGATTCAAGATACTCTGATGAAACTGTCGGTGCTTCCTGCCCGGGTTGAAGAGCTGAAGAAATCTGCTGCTCGAACCGGTGCAATCAATGCCTTAATCCGGGCAAAAGCCTGGGTGCCATATTTTGATCCTATTGAAGTGGCTCAGGGTTATCCCAGCTTGAAGGAAGATGGGTCAGAATTTGGTGAAGCGGATCTGCGAGCAATAAACCGGGAGGTACGCCCGCTAGCTTGTCAATTGGCTGAAGAAGCAGACTTGTCTCATTATCAAGCCCAATATGACAATCAGAACAAGCGAATAGCTGCACCAATCCACGAATCGGAAAATCTGATCCCTCCAATCCGTAAGCATACTTACGCTCCCGATATTGACCCATCATTGCTGATCCATGATGAAGCTGTTTTTCAAGCATTAATGGGAATCGACTGGACAACTGTGGATTTCCAGCCACTGGGTAGAGAAACGGAGGCTGAAGTGGCGCAGGATGACCCACAACCATCAGGCCAGGCTGGTGACCAAGCTTGAACCGGAAGCCAGTTTGAAAACTGCCTCTCCTTTGCGGAAAACAATTATATTATTATGGGCACCATGTTGCCTTGTAATAGGCTAGCTGATACTTTTGATGTTGATATGCGTTCATGCATAATTTGTTCTTCCTGTGGTGATGAACTTTCCAAAGCACTTTCTGAAATGAGAAATTCGTCAAGTGCCACCCCGGTTGTACCGTCAGGCGGAATCTGATGTCTGTATATATGAAATCAAAACATCCAAAACAAAATTTTAAGTATATGATCAAATTTTTGAGATACATAATACCTGCCATCATTGAGTGTGAAGTTGGCTTAGCCAATCTTGAAGCGGAGTTTTGCAAACCCACACTATTGAGGAGATAACAACTCCTGTATATATATGACTCTGGTTTACCATGTAAACCGTGCCGGGTTGTAATAAACATCGTGTTACTCCATAAGAGGATGTTAACAACAAGGATCAAACCGGGCAAATAGTCTCCGGATTAACATGAACTGTGTTCCGTCAATGGACTGATTGAAAACTTTGTCGGTTTTAAAAAGAATGCAATAAAAAAGAAAAAAGAATCTGGCAAAGAGAAATGCGAAGCAAAAAGCAATGAGAAAACCATTGAAAAAAAGATTTTTTTTTGAGCTGATCAAATGGCGTTACCATGGCCGAACACGACTAAGCTCCCGTTAGGTGTAACTATGGTTCTAGCCAGCCAGGTCCCCAAATGAAACCGTGGCAGTTATGCCGACCAACTGGCATGGCGATGGTTCGGGTTCGACCAAGCCCCTAAGTGATTCTGTGGCCTTAGGCCGATGAAGAGGCATGAGTGGTTCAGACGTGACCAAGTCCGCAAGTGATCTGGTGGCTTTCGCCTATCAAGAGGTATGGTATTGGTTCGGACACGACCAATCCTCCAAGTGACATAACACGATGCTTTTAGAAAAGCGAACTCAAGGGGTAAACCGGAAGCCGCTTTAGAACAACTCCGTGTAACCACACATGATGTAAAAGAACAGATACCCCGCTTTAGCTGAGGTTCCGGTTTATTATAGTTAATATATACATCGTTGTAATATGTACATAAGTAGAACCAATGGCTCAGGTATAATAAGGCCGAAGATGAGCTATGTTCCACGGCCTATTGGTCTCCTCCTCTGATGTACGTGAATCCTTATGTTCTCGAATATCGATCAGATAGTATGACCCGTTGTGCAGATTCTTGCTGACCACGAAAGGCCCCTCCCAAGGTGGGGATAACTTATGCATATCAGTCTGATCTTGAATGACCCGAAGCACATAATCTCCTTCCTGGAAGGTTCTGGTTCTGACTCGGCGACTGTGATAACGACGAAGATCCTGTTGGTAAATCGTCGATCGGGCGGCTGCTATGTCACGCTCTTCATTCAACCGGTCCAAAGCATCTTGCCGTGCCATTTGTTGTCCGCTTCAATATAAGCCGTCACACGAGGTGAATCATGACGGATATCACTGGGGAGAACCGCCCCCGCTCCATAAACCATGAAGAACGGTGTGTATCCTGTTGACCTGTTGGGTGTTGTATTGATGCTACACAACACAGATGGTAATTCTTCTACCCAACAACCCGGCATTCTCTGCAAAGGAACCATGAGTCGGGGCTTGATGCCTCTCAAGATCTCTTGATTAGCTCTTTCTGCTTGACCATTGGACTGTGGGTGTGCCACTGATGAAACGTCGAGCCGGATGTGCTCTCGTTCACAGAACTCCTTCATGGCACCTTTGGACAAATTGGTACCATTATCTGTGATGATACTGTGTGGAAAGCCAAACCGGAAAATCACTTTTTCAATGAACTGAACCGCCGTGGCCGCATCACACTTGCTAACAGGTTCTGCCTCCACCCACTTTGTAAACTTGTCAACCGCCACCAGGAGGTGGGTCTCATTATCTTTGGACCTTTTGAAAGGCCCAACCATATCCAGCCCCCAAGTCGCAAACGGCCAAGTAATTGGAATCATTCTCAATTCTTGAGCTGGTACATGAGCACGTCTTCAGAACTTTTGGCAACCATCACATCGTCTGACCAGATCCTCTGCATCAGCATGAGTAGTTAACACATAGAAACCATGGCGAAACGCTTTAGCCACCAGAGATGTTGAACCGGCGTGGTGACCACAATCCCCTGCATGGATCTCACGCAAAATTTCACGGCCTTCTTCAGGAGACACACAGCGTTGAAATGCCCCTGATACACTACAATGATGCAACTCGCCGTTAATAATAGTCATGGACTTGGATCGCCGGATTATCTGTCTGGCCAGAGTATCATCCTCTGGTAACTCGCCTAGGTTCTTGTACGCCAAGTAGGGAAGCGTCCAATCCGGAATAACATGAAGAGCTGCCACAAATTGAGCTTCCGGATCAGGAATAGCCAAATCCGCTTCACTAGGGATCTTGACCGACGGGTTGTGCAGCACATCCAGAAAAACATTGGGCGGAACCGGTTTGCGCTGAGAGCCCAGCCGACTTAAAGCGTCAGCCGCTTCATTTTTCCGCCGGTCCACGTGGTCCACCCGATAGCCTTTGAAATGACCTGTAACAATATCCACCTCACGACGATATGCTGCCATGAGTGGATCCTTGGAGTCCCAAGTGCCAGACACTTGCTGAGCCACGAGGTCCGAGTCACCGAAGCACTTAACTCGACCTAGATTCATCTCCTTAGCCATCCGGAGACCATGGAGCAAGGCTTCATACTCAGCTGCATTGTTAGTACAAGGGAACATTAAGTGGAGAACATAACAAAATTTGTCACCTCGTGGGGAAGTTAATACGACTCCGGCTCCCGAACCTTCCAATTGCCTGGATCCGTCAAAATGGATGGTCCAATATGTGTGATCCAACTTTTCTTCAGGTGCTTGCATTTCTGTCCAATCATTGATAAAATCAACCAGTGCTTGAGACTTAATCACCGTCCATGGCACATACTTCAAATCATGTGGCCCAAGCCCTATAGCCCACTTGGCAATCCGGCCAGTTGCTTCCTGGTTCTGGATGATATCTCCCAAGGGAGCAGAACTGACCACCGTAATTGGATGCCCTTGGAAGTATTGTTTAAGCTTCCGGCTTGCCATAAAGACTCCATACACCAGCTTCTGCCAATGCGGATACCTTTGCTTGGACTCAATGAGCACCTCGCTGATATAATAGATCGGACGTTGAACCGGATGCTCCTTACCTGCCTCGTTTCGCTCCACCACAATAGCCACGCCGACCGCCTGAGCATTAGAAGCAACATACAGCAGTAACGACTCCTTGTCAATGGGAGCGGCGAGCACAGGAGGATTGGACAATTGCCGCTTTAAGTCCTCAAATGCTTCAACAGCATCAGAACTCCAGACGAACTGATCCGCCTTTTTCAACATCTGATACAAAGGGATTGCCTTCTCACCAAGGCGGCTGATAAACCGGCTTAGCGCGGCAACTCGGCCTGCCAGGCGCTGAACATCATTGATACACTTCGGTTTAGCAAGGGAGGTGATGGCTGTGATCTTCTCCGGATTAGCCTCAATTCCCCTATTGGACACCAAGAAGCCTAATAACTTGCCTGCCGGTACACCAAAGACGCATTTGTCTGGATTAAGCATCATCTTGTATATCCTCGGGTTATCAAAAGTTTCCTTTAAATCACCAATCAGAGTCTCCTTCTCCCTGGATTTAACCACGATATCATCCACGTAGGCGTGTACATTACGGCCAATCTGTTTATGTAAACAATTTTGCACACAACGTTGATAAGTTGCCTGAGCACTCTTGAGCCCAAAGGGCATAGACACATAGCAGAAGGCTCCAAAGGGAGTTATGAACGCCGTTTTCTCCTGGTCCTTAACTGCCATTTTGATCTGATGATAGACAAAATATGCATCCAAAAAACTTAAATGCTCAGAACCCGCCGTAGCATCAATAATTTGATCAATACGGGGGAGGGAAAAAGGATCTGCTGGACAAGCTTTATTAAGATCTGTGTAATCCACACACATGCGCCAGGTACCGTTTTTCTTAAGGACCAGCACCGGATTGGCAAGCCACTCAGGGTGAAAAACTTCAATAATAAAACCAGCTGCTAAGAGCATGGCTACCTCTTCTCCAATTGCCTTGCGTCTTTCTTCGTTAAACCGGCGGAGGAACTGTTTCACCGGTTTGTATTTAGGATCCACACTAAGGGTGTGCTCAGCGAGTTGCCTCGGTACACCTGGCATGTCAGAGGGCTTCGATGCAAAAACGTCCCAATTCTCACGGATGAACTTGATGAGCGCGCTTTCCTATTTTGGATCCAAATTAGCACTGATGCTGAACTGCTTGGACGAATCACCAGGTACAAAGTCAACAAGCTTAGTTTCTGCTGCCGATTTGAACTTCAGGGCCGGATGATGCTCCGTAGTTGGCTTCTTTAATGGAGTCATGTCTGCCGGATCAACATTATCCTTATAATACTTCAGCTCCTCGGTGGCACAAACCGACTCTGCATAGGCCGCATCACCTTCCTCGCAGTCCAAAGCAATTTTGCGACTTCTGTGAACCGTTATTGTCCCCTTGTGACCCGGCATCTTGAGCTGCAAATACACATAACAGGGTCGTGCCCTAAACTTGGCGTAGGTCGGTCGCCCAAATAGGGCGTGATACGGACTTTGGATTTTCACCACTTCAAACATCAACGTCTCCGACCTGGAATCATGATCATCCCCAAAGGCCACTTCTAGAGCTATCTTGCCAACAGGATATGCTGATCTGCCAGGTACTACACCATGGAACACCGTATTAGACGGTTTGAGATTTTTATCTGTCAGTCCCATACGACGGAAGGTCTCATAGTACAAGATATTAATGCTTCTACCTCCATCCATGAGCACCTTGGTGAACTTATAAGCTCCCACCTGAGGCGCCACCACCAGAGCCAACTGACCCGGATTATCGACCTGGGGTGGGTGATCCTCTCTGCTCCATATGATTGGCTGTTCAGACCAACATAGATAACGGGGTATGGCCGGTTCAACAGAGTTGACCGCCCGCCTCTGAACCTTCCGGTCTCGCTTGTCCAAGCTAGTGGTGAAAACATGATACTGCCCACTACTCAACTGCTTTGGGTTGCTCTGGTAACCTGACTGTTGCTATTGTTGGTTGTAACCACCCTGGTTGTTCTGACTATTTTGACCATTATGTCCGCCTGGATTACCATTAAATCCTGAACCGGAACTTCCTCCACCGTAACCCGGCCCGGATCCTGAGCCACCGCCAGATTCGTGATCATACCGGAAATTATTAGAATTCTTGAACTCCTGCATAATAAAGAAATTCTTCCAAAGGTGGTTTGCTGGCGACTCCTTCGTCCCATGTCTTGGAAAGGGCTGGCTTAGCAGATAGTTTAGGTGTTCTGGGTTAGGATTGGGTGCCCCATTATGATTTTTTGGTTTACCCCTGCGTCGCTGGCCATTGTCCTATGCGTTAGTATTAGCCACAAAGTCCATGTTACCATCCGCTTTACGCTTGCCTCCACCACCATTGCCTGCCCAGTGATGCTGCTGACCCTTGGAGTTGCTGTTCCTTTTTCCCTTCCCTATCTTGTCATCATCAGATTCGGGATCCTTGGTACTATCAGAATTAGCATATTTCACCAAAGCGGCCATGAGGGTCCCCATGTCAGTGCAATGACGCTTCATCCGTCCCAACTTCAGCTTCAGGGGCCCAAACTGGCAGTTGCCTTCTAGGGTTAATACTGCAGTGTCAGCGTTGATGCAGTCTCATGAGTGCAACACTTGTGAAACCCAGTGCACCCAATGAGTTGTTGACTCTCCTTCCTCCTGGACGCATGCAACTAAGTCCACTATCGACATAGGCTGTTTACATGTATCCTTGAAATTGCTGATAAACCGGGCTTGTAATTGGGCCCATGAACTGATAGAATTAGCCGGCAAACTTTTTAACCAAGTACGGGCCGTTCCATCAAGCATCATGGTGAAGTATTTTGCACACGCCGCATCATCCACATCAAGCATCTCCATGGCCATCTCATAGCTCTCCACCCATGTCTCTGGAGGCTGATCCGCCGTGTAATTTGGTACCTTGCGCTGGCCCTTGAAATCCTTGGGCAGGCGCACATTGCGTAAAGCGGGGATAAGGCAAGGCACCCCCAAAGAACTAGAAGTAACACCAGGTTCGATCGAGATGGTTGGACGAACCGGTGTGAGCTGCCGAGCCTGATGCTGTGCGGCTAACTCGGCCTCCCTGCGTGCTCGGCCCGGTTCACCACTTCCCCAGCGTCATCAGCACCACCCGTCAGGTTGTTGCCACGGGGTGCTCCACGTTGTTCGTTACTCGACACTGCCGGTTCATCCATATGTCTGCTATAGCTCCGGCTTGGACGGGGGATCGAGTGGATCCGGTCGCGGCTGTACGAGTATGCTTCCTGTTGGACCAAGGCTGTCCTCAGAACCTCCTTGACCCGTCTCGTCTCTACTGCCTGCGGCGAATCTCCTTCAATTGGAATGGCCTCCAGCCGTGCAGCAGCGGCAATGAGATTGTCCATCTGGTTGGAGTAGTGACCCGGAGGCGTTAAAACAGCTTGAGGTATAACGGTGTTTTGACGAGGCGGGTCCATCTGACGAGGCTAAACCGGTGCGCCGGCCCTGGGAGCTTCAGCCCGATTTCCCTCCATCGGATTGCCGGTTCCTACTCCTGGAGTGTTGAAAAGGTCTCTGGCCTCGAAATTCCGGAGGCAAACGAGATCGGTACTTCCTCCTCATGACTTCCTGCGACGCACTCTGGTCCAACATGAGCCTGTAGGCTTATGCGTCTAAAGCGGCCCGCTCTGTGGCCATCCTGGTGTCCTCGGCTGCCAGATCTGCCTTGGCCTGGGTGATCTGTTCCTTCACCTTTGCAATCTCGGCGTTGTGAAAGCCCTGATCCGCCGGATTAGCCTCCGCCATAAGCACAACCAATGCATCAAATAGCTCTGATAGAACTTGAGCCGGCGGGTGCACAGGGCCTCCTGCCCCGGCAGCCATTGCCGCTGCTGAACCGGAGGTCGTTGCCGCAGCGGTCGAAGAATGAAGCGCTGCTTGTGTGCCAGTCATGAATATTCCAACCCGGTTGGGCAGGTCAGAGGGGTCCGGAATACTATCGCCATCGGAATAGCCCCCAATCCAGCCGTCTTGTACCTAATAAAGAGATTCAGTTTCTCCGGTCGATGACTCGTCATCGGAACAAACGACGGTATCGCCGCGAGATTCCGATCCATCCTCATAACTTCCTCCATGGATGACTCCCACGAAGGCACGCTTCATGGCCGGTTTAACCCGGGCGGATCGCGCACTCTGAGCCGTCTCGACAAGGTCGATGCAGATGTCCATCTCGGGGCCCGGTTCACCGATCTTGCCAATGAAAACGTGAATGCCACCAAAGGGGACCAGGTACCCGTACTCAATTGAGCCGGCCTCGGGGCCCCAGCCTGCGCCGTCGATGTAGAGCTTGCCGCGACGACTCTTAGTCATCCGGCCTACGGCGTAGCCCTCGAGTCCTTCAAAGCGGCCCTCCAAGAACTTGAAACCATCGTGCGATGGCCCCACGGTGGGCGCCAACTGTCGTGGTTTTGTCACGGCAGATGTCCTAGAGAAAGGACTTAGTCGTGGAGCCATCGCGATGGGTTAGCTTGAAGGGGTTAAAGCGGACACAGGGACGCAAGAGAGTTTATACTAGTTCGGCCCCTTCGATGAAGGTAAAAGCCTACGTCTAGTTGTGATGGAATTGATGGGGGTTTCGATGACTAGGGAGCAAACATGCTTCGCCTATGTCTCGAGTGGTTGTCTGTTATCCTTGAACCGCCGTCGGGTCGTCCCCTTATATACACGGGTGACTCCCGTCGGCTTACGGAGTCCCAATACCGGCTCATAGATGTGTCCGGTTTGATCTCTACTTATTCCTAACTTACAATACAAGTTAACTACTAATGCTAGTTTATGGCTACAGGCCTTGAACCGACCATGGGCCTTGAGCCCTCCTCTGTCTTCTTGGGCTTCAACATACTTAACTACTGACGAAGTTAACCCGGCCCAGATAGGCCGGTTTACGCCCAGTAGTAATATCCCCAACAGGAGCAGCTTGGCGGGGCCGTCCTCCGCACCAGCCAATGGCTCCTCCAGGCCGCTCTCATACAGCGTCTTCAGTATGCCACGGGCCTTCTTCTCCAGCTTCGTGAAGGCCACCCGGTTCTCCGTCAGGACCTTCGCCTTGGCGTCTAGCTCGGTCCTCTTGGCCTTCAGCGACCGCTCCAGCGTCTCCAGTCGGCTGTGGCCGTCATCAAGCTTGGCGTCCCGGTCCTTGGCGGTGGCCTCCCTAGCCTTCATCTCCTTCTCCTTCTCCTGGCGGCTGTGCACCTCCTTGGCGAGCTCGTCGCGCAGGCCTTGCAGCTCGGCCTCAAGTGTCTTGCAGCGGCCCTGGGCAGTTGCAGCATCGCCCAGGGCAGCGTCGCGAGTGGCCTTGGCTTGGTTGGCGGCCCACTTCTCCTTGTCGGAGGACGACACGGCCTGGCTCAGCACCGCTCGGACGGAAGCAGCAGAACGGGCCTAGCCAGAGGCCAACTCCAGGCGCCCGGCCAACAGACGAGGCTCAGCGCTCAGTAGATCCTCCCGCAGTTGGCTCAGCTCATTGGCAACCTTCTCCTGGACAGTGGTGGAGGGAGCAGAAGAGACAAGAACCTGTGGAGCAGGCAGAGAAGATGGCGGCGTGAGCACGGCTTGGCAGGAAGGGACATCCTGAGCCTTGGCCGCCACGGCCACAGCATCGGGCACTGTCGACTCTAGGTCCAGCGGGGCCACGGGGGCTGGCTCCTCGCCAGGGTGCCCCAGTCGGCCTCGTGAGGGAGGTAGGGTCAGAGAGGTGCGGGCCTCGCCGTCCTCTCCCCCAACTGCCGAAGGCGTCGCCCCGGCAGATGGATTCGCCCCAAGCGGGGCCGCAGAAGCCTCTTTCAACGTCTTGGCCGTAGGTGCCGGCCTGGTAAAAGAGCGCAAATGTCAAGCCTCAGCGGCAGAAACCAAGCAGAGCACGAATCAAGCACTTACTGGACGTCGTCTATGGACTCAAGCAACCTCCGGCCAAACTTGAAGCCCGAGAGCCTGCAGCGGGGGTTAGCCTTGGGGAGCCCGGAAGTAGAAGGCGTGTCAGCAGGGATGGAGCTGGCCTTGGACCCCCAAGGACCAGAGCAGAACCTGGGGAACCAAGCTCGACCTGCCCTTCCTTGTGACCGAGGAAGAGCCCTCCCTTCCTCGCCTGGCTCTGGCCTCGTCGATGTCTGGCATGGAGTGGAGGGCTTAGGACCTGCACCGAGGGAAGGACTCCCCCCAATCCTCGCCAGTCTCCTCCAAGTCAGACGCTTCCTCCTCCGCCTCTTCTTCCCCCTTTCCCCTGCTGGAGCTGCCGGAGGACAAGTTCACCGTCGCCAGGACCGCCAGATCTTCGGGAGCTGCCACGGGCATCAGCCCCTCACCGTTGAAGGTGGTCATGGCGTTCACCACCTGCTCCCAGTCGTCACGAAGGAACAGGGGGACAAGGGCACCCAACGGGCTCGCCACATCTCCCCAACGAAGGAATGGAGGGCCGCAGTCAGATCCTCGTCGGTCATGGGCCTCGGAGCTCAGGCGTAGGGCGGCGTCTGCTCCTCCAAGCCTCCACAGTGGGAGCGAGTGCTCCTGGAGCGGAGCTACCCGGTGCTCCAAGAACTCCCTCGGGAGCGTGGCCCCGGTCAGCTTTGCCGACCCCAAGTTGCTTGGCCTCAGGTCCGCGTTCATCCTCCCCAACACCGCCTTCGCGCGAGGGTCGACGAGCTCCATGCGAGACCATGCGTCAACGGATTTAGGTTGCCCCGTGAGCAATACAAGATGAGGGTGGAGGCGCCCGACATCCATCATGACCCACTTTCTCCGGTAGCCTTCGATCCTCTTCCCAGGTTTCGAGATGGCGTTGGAGCTGGAATATGCAATGAAGCTCGCGCATGCGGAGACCTGAGTGCCAGAAACCTGGAGGGAGAAAAAGTGGCATAGCAAGGCCACCGAGGGCTTAACACCAACATGAGCCTCGCAGTAGTAGGCGAAAATCGCTAGGAGAAGGATAGAGTTGGGGTGGAGATGCAGGGCCTGCAAGTTGTATTGCCGGAGAACGGCATGGAAGAACTCAGAGAAAGGAGGCACCAGACCGGCAACAATGGCGCTCATGAAGAACGGGTAGAAGGTGCTCCCCTTGCCCTCAAGCTGGTCAGAGCCAACCTTTAGCACAGTCGCCCCCTTGTTGCCCTGCGCCACCGTCATCAAGCGCGCGAGGGCGAGGTTCTTCTCTGACAAATTCGGGGAATCCAGGGCCGGCGAGTACCAAGCATCAGTCGGGGACTTGTGAGTCGCCATGGCATGCCGGATGCGAAGGATTGAGACGAATCTGGAGGATTTCGGGAGCAAGAGGGAGGAAAGCGAGAAAGGGGATCTAGGGCAAGACGGACGAGAGCAGGGCAAGTAAGCCTGGCCTGGGCACCCCCTTTTGTCAGTCGTGCAGTTGCCGAAGCGTCGTGGGAAGTGCAGACGCCGACGTCCAATCAACCGCCATGCAGCGCCCAAGGCCGCAGGCTGTTAGGGCCCGCGGCGCTTCATGCTTGCCCCTTCACTTCTCTGCTAAGCCAAGCCCGCACGCGCCTTGGTCCCGGGGGCTACTGTCGCCGTTCTGAGAAAGGGGGTCCCCAGACTTGCCTGCCTGTGGCCTGCGGCGTGGCTTAGGTGGGGGCCCAGCGCGGCCCATCTTCATCAGCCCAAGCTCAAGATCCTCGCGAGGGGCCAAGCCTCGCAGGGCGGATGATAGGAAGCTTCCTTAGAGCGGCCACATCAGGCAGGCTCGCGAGGAGGCAGAGAGATCAATGCAAGGGTACCCTGCGAGGATCCCATGACGCAAGCCATGATGATCAAGGCCAGGCGGGCGCCGGCCTGCGCAAGGTCGTTGTTTCCCCTTTGGTGCAAAGGGGAAAAGCAATGGCCAAGGCATCAGGCAAAGGTTACCATTCCGGTGCAACGAGACCAAGACCAGTCGGACGGCCGGACGGAGGTCATCGTGGAGCCCAAGACGGCGTCATCACCAGTGCTTTTGGTAGCTAAAGACCACCTTTGGTCAGGATAACTTGTACTATATGTTCCCCTTCAAAATGGCCAATTCTTGGCGCCCTTCCTGCTCAATTATTTGGGGAGAAGCCCAGGGCCTCTATAAATAGAGCTAGCCACCACAGAGTAGAGGGACGGCGAGAGATCTAGTAGAACCCTAGCAGAGAGAGAGAGAGGCGACGGACCTCACCCTAGCAGTTCATCGCACCATCTCAAGAACACCTCTCGCGAGGTTGTTCTTCCCTTGTACTATTCATCATCGGCCCGTAAGGCAATCCACCACACCACACACTGGAGTAGGGTATTACACCACAACGGTGGCCCGAACCAGTATAAACCTCGTGTCTCTTGTGTTGTTCGTCGTTTTCATCTTAGTTCGCACGAGAGGATCGGACGTAGATCGGTAGGGGAGAGATCTCCGCGCGCACCCCAGTGTTCGAACCTCAAGGGTCTGCCGGAACTCGAAATCCGACAGTAGACCTTGAGAGGTTCGAACTCAGGGTGCGTGCGAAGAACTCGTCCTGCCCAGTCTGCTCGCTCAAAGATTCCAAGGCCTAACTCGATGAACCCAAGGGACAAGAGACACATCAGTTAATCCTGGTTCGGGCCACCTTGCGGTTTAATACCCTACTCTAGCTTTGGGGTGGATTGCCTCGAGGGACTGAGGATGAACTAGTACATTGGTCGAACAACCTCAGGAGGTGAGGTATTCTTGAACTCGATGAGCTGGTAGGTGAGAGTATGATCTGAATGACCCCCCCCCCTTCTATGGTGTGGCTAAGTCCTATTTATAGTGGCATTGGTCCTCTTCCCAAAAATAAGCGGGAAGGGATCCCATAACGGCCAAATTTGAAGGGAGACAACTAGTACAAGTTATCCTGAGAAATGTGATCTTCGCCTGCAAAAGCCTCTGGAGGTGAAGCCGCGGTGAGCTCCGTGATGACCTCTGTCCTACCGTCCTGGCGGTCTTGGTCTTGTTTCACCGAAATGGAAACCTTTGCTTGATTCCTCAGGACCCTGCGCCTGCTCTTGCCTCCTTAGCACCAAAGAGCAAACTGGTACACTGTGCCCACTGGCACCCGCCTGGCCTTGGTCGTGATGGCTCACGTCATGCGAACCTCGCGAGGCCGCCCGCAGGGAGGTCTTGCCGTCGTTCTCCTTGCGAGGCTTGGCCCCTCGCGAGGGTCTTGGGTTTTTGACGCTGAAGTTGGGCCGTACCGGCCCGTCGACGGAGCCACGTCGTGGGCCGCACGCAGGCAAGACTGGGTACCCCCATTCCTAGGACGCCGACAGCCGTCTCCGTTACCGGCTTGGCTCGCTGGGTCCCTTGAGCCGGTCTACATGTCGGCCTCGGTCGGGCCGCACGTGCTGCGCCCGCTAGCGATGCACCCGACCATGCAGTTTAGTGGGTCCTCGAGGTCCGCCGAGCCGTTCGCAGCATCGACGGACCCCTGTTCTGGGGCGGCGCCCTGATGCCCGCCTACTCGGCCCCGTCATCCTCGCTGCTCCATGCTGACAAGGTGCACCCGCCCATCACCCACGTCCAAACAGCGCCGAGATTCTGCAAGCTGGACTTCACGACTTACGACGGCACCGTTGACCCCCTGAATTGGCTCAACAATTGCGAACATTTTTTCAGGGGACAGCGCACGCTCGCGTCTGACCGCACCTGGATCGCCTCGTGTCATCTCTGAGGAGCCACCCAGATGTGGTACTATGCTCTCGAACAAGACAAGGGCAGCATGGCACCATGGGAGTTCTTCCACGATTTGTTCCTCTTGCGCTTCAGTCCGCCTATATGCGGGAGCTATCTGGTGGAGCTTGGGCATGTTCCATTCCTTACCTCGGTGCAAGACTTCGCCGACCGCTTCCATGCACTGGCGTGCCACGCCCCCAGCGTTTCGGCTCCTCAGCGGGCTGAGCTCTTTGTCGGCAGCCTACCAGACCACATCTGCGTGGACGTGGAAATGCGCAGGCCACATGACCTCCAGATGGCCATGTAATACGCCCGCACATTCGACCGTTGCACGGTGGCCATCCAGCAGGCACCACCACCCCGGGCCGCTGGGCCGCCACCCTGGCTGGAATTTCCCGCGTAGGGTTGGCCTGCTAGTCTTCCGCGGCGCCTCTCCCCGTGGTTGTGGCATGCCTGTTCCACCTGGCCACGTCTGCCCATGACTCTTCTACCTGGATGCTTCAGACTACATTGAGGAGGACCCCGCCGCCGCCGGGCTCGGCGACTAGCCCGGCCAGTTGACGCGGAGGTGATTGGCGACCGTTGATCTTCCCTGTCTTCTAGCTCCAAGACGAGCTATTTGTGCAGGCGGGGGGAGATGTTATCACCGACATATTAGGGACTTAGCCCAGTTAGTTGTGGCCCACTTTATCTTATCGTTATTTGGGGCTTATCCCAATCATCTTATTAGGAGGATTATATAAACTTGTGTAAGGACCCGTTTTGAGATTAAGCAACAAGCAATCATATTTGCTCGGCTTCACTAGGGAGCCGAGAGATCTAACCCTAGCCACCGCCCCTGCGCTCTCTCTATCTCTATCTCTCTCTATCTCTCTCTC